>NC_086102.1:133078507-133378507 GCF_963921235.1 Mobula hypostoma | reverse complement strand
TATCTTTTATTAGAGCCATTCATCCTCTGTTGGCAGAAAGGTACGGTTCTGTGAGTAAAACAATATATAGATAGGGGAAGTTCATGTTAATTCTTCCTATTTAGGCACTAGTCCCCAGATGTTAGATGAAAGGCTGCAAATGGCATTGTCTTGTGTGAAACTAATACCCCAGGTCAATGTTAAGTCTTAGTACATCCAGAGGGCAGTTCAAAGTTAGCCACACTGCAGTGGAACAGGAATTCTATATGCTGTATGCTATATATATATATTCAATTTACTCTCAATGCTATCAAAGTGGTTAGGAGTACAAGGGAAGAAAAATACTTGTATCCTCTTATTCTGCCCTGAAAGGAAAGAACATCATTTGAGAACACCAAAAGACAATTTCCATAATTCACCGTTAGTTATGCATAAATCATGCAATGATAATTCCCTGCCCATTTTTCAAAATCAAAGGATATAGTTGAAATGAAAAGCTAGTTGCATATCAAAGCTATTCACACAAGCTTAAAAACCTACACCGACACAAAGGGGTTCATTAAAACTGGAGTATAGGCTAGTAAAACTAATGTAATCTGCATTTCAAGGATCAGAGTTAGATGCATAACAACCATTTGTACAACTTTAATTCAGTATAGAAGGAATCAATTACAAGTGCTAATGTTCATACGTGATAACATTAAGAAATTGACAACCAAATGAACTGCGATGAGCTCAATGGAATGGATTTCTAACAGGTATTTTACAAAAAAAAATCCTACTAAGGTTTATAGTTAAGCTCAAAGCTATGACTTTCACAACAAATTCTTGAAAAAGAATAAAATACTCATTTTATTAAAAAAAACAAAAAGATACTATTTTAAGAAGAGGAGTGGACTGGAAGAATAGTACAGAGTACCAAGTGCTAAGCAAGATGCCTTTGGACTCAGTAGTGGTCCCAAAGCTCTTCCCAAAATGGATACCAATCTTGACGATTTCAACAGAATTACTGAGGCTGTTTTCTATTTTGAACTCCACCAAAATAAGAGAATCAAAATCCAAAAGAAAGATAACTAACTGACACATACTGAGCTTTCTAGGCAATGATTAAAGGCAGAAGTAGCAGAAAATTACACAAAAGCTACTGTCAACCTGCCATTTCCCGAATAGCCCTACATGAATACGTAAACAACTGTAATTCTGATTTAACTTAATATGTTTTCTATGATATGACTTTTTGAGCTTGCTGGTTGCTTTCCCTGTTTATTTGCATTACTTTGAGATACCTTCCATGTTTGGTATAACAAACTGATCAAAACTGAAAATTTCTTGAACAGTCATTAATAATTTGTTAAACCTTTAACAAATCCAGTGGCTAAACAAAAAGCTGTGTCAGCATAGTGTTCTCCCAAGTGTGGAAAACAGATAATTATTGCCATATGAAATAAGGTCCATGTAAGTAATGGAACAACATGAATCAGATCAGGTTTATCATCAATAACTTGCACTCAGTGGCCATTTTATTAGGTTCACGCTAATGAAAAATATTTAATCAGCCAATTGTGTGGCACTACCTCAATGCATAAAGGATTGCAGACATGGTCAAGATATTCAGTTGCTGTTCAGACCAAACATCAGAATGGGCAAGAAATGAGATCTAAGTGACATGGACTGCAGAATGATGTTGGTGCCAGACGGGTGGTTTGATTGTCTCAGAAACTGCTGATCTCCAGGAGAAATAGAAGTAGAAGTAGGCCATTTGACTCATCAGGTCTGATGCCCATTTAATCATGGCTGATCCTTTTTCCCCTCCTCAGCCTCACTCCCAGTTTTTCTCCCCGTAACCTTAAATACACCCAATGACCTGGCCTCCACAGCTGCCTGCAGTAACAAGTACCACAAATTCACCACCCTCTGGCTAAAGAAATTTCTCCACAGCTTTGTTTTAGATTGACGCTCCCCTCCATCCTGAGACTGTTCTCTCTTGTCCTAGATTCCCCCACCATGGAAAACATCCTTTCCACATCTACTCTGTCTAGGCCTTTCGACATTCAAAAGGTTTCAATGACATGCCCCTCATTCTTCTAAATTTTAGCAAATACAGACCCAGAGCTATCAAACGTTCCTCGTATGATAACCCTTTTGCTCCCAGAATCATCTTTGTGGACCTCCTCTGAACCCTCTCCAATGCCAGCACATCTTTTCTTAGATGAGGAGACAAAAACTGTTCACAATACTCAAGGTGAGGCCTTACCAATGCCTTATAAAGCCTCAGCATCACATCCCTGTTCTTATAGTCTAGACCTCTCGAAATGAATGCTAACATTGCATTTGCCTTCCTCACCACCAACTCTACCTGCAAGTTAACCTTTAAGGTGTTCTGCACAAGGACTCCCAAGCCCCTTTGCAACTCAGATTTTTGGATTTTCTCCCCATTTACAGGCATCCCACCTCTCCCGGAAGTTCCGGGAGTCTCCCGCATATTAATATTGGCTCCCTGATGCCCGCAAATTATATACAATGTCCCGGAAATTGATTTTTTTGAGAGCGAGCGTGAGAGAACGTGCAAGAAAGAGCGAGACAGCAAACGCAAGAGCAAGAAAGCAAGCGCGAGACAGCAAGCTCGAGAGCGAGAGAGACAGCAAGAAAGCAAGCACGAGTAAGAGCGACCACGAGAGAGAGAGAGCACGATAGCAAGAAAGCAAGCACGAGAGAGCGAGCGCGAGTGAGCGACCACGAGAGAGTGAGAGAGCGAGAGAAAGAAAGCAAGCGCGAGAGAGCGAGCACAAGTGAGAACGACCACGAATGAGAGAGCGCGCGCACGAGAGAGAGAGCGAGAGCAAGAGCGAGAATGTTCCAAAAAAAGAAAATATGAAACGTACATCACCCCAGACTACACTAAAGTGTACTCCTGCCTAATAGGGGTCAAAAATAATGACAGTGTTGCTCGCTGCACTGTTTGCAACAGTGACTTTTCTATTGCCCATGGTGGGTTCAGACTGTAAAAGACATGTTGAGGTGAGTTTAACAGGTGTCTTTCGTTTATTAGCATAGCTAATGTTATTTAAACTAGCTGGCTAGCTGCTAAGGAGCTACTCTATTGCAGACATCTCACCTCTCCCGGAAGTCTCCCACAAATTGATGATGCTACCTCCCTGAAATGAGTTTTCGCAGGGTGGGATGTCTGCATTTAGAAAATAATCTGCACATTTGTTGATACTACTAAAGTGCATGACCATGCATTTTCCAACATTGTACTTCATTTGCCACTCTTGCCCATTCTCCTAATCTGTCTAAATTCTTCTGCAGCCTACCAGTTTCCTCAAAACTACCTGCCCCTCCGCCAATCTTCGTATCATCTGCAAACTTGGCAACAAAGCCATCTATTCCATCATCTAAATCATTGATAAACAACATAAAAAGATGCAGTCCCAACTCCGACCCCTGCGGAACACCACTAGTCACTGGCAGCCAACCAGAAAAGAATTCTTTTATTTCCACTCACTGCCTCCTACCAATCAGCCAATGCTCTAACCATGCCAGTAACTTTCCTGTAATACCATTGGCTCTTAACTTGGTACACAGCCTCATGCATGGCACCTTGTCAAAGGCTTTCTGAAAGTCCAAATATACAACATCCACTGCATCCCCTTTATCTATCCTACGTGTAAACTCTTCAAAGAATTCCAACAAGTTCGTCAGGCAGAATTTTCCCTGAAGGAAACCATGTTGATTTTGTCCCATCTTATCCTGTGTCACCAAGTACTCTCCAACCTCATTCTCAACAATTGATTCCAACATCTTCCCAACCATTAAGGTCAAGCTAACTGGTCTATAATTCCCTTTCTGCTGCCTTCTGCCTTTACCTTAAAGAGTGGAGTGACAATTGCAATTTTCCAATCCTCTGGCACCAGGCCAGAGTCCAATGACTTTTCAAAGATCATTACTAATGCCTCCACAATCTCTACCGTTACCCCTTTCAGAACCCTAGCGTGCAGATCATTTTGTCTGGGTGATTTATGTATCCTTAGGTCTTTCAGCTTTTTGAGCACCTTCTCCCTTGTAATAGTAACTACACCCACTCTCACCACCATTCAGAGCCCCAGACAGTCCTTCCAGGTGAGGCGACACTTCATCTGTGAGTCGGTTGGTGTGATATACTGCGTCCGGTACTCCCGGTACAGCCTTCTATATATTGGTGAGACCCGTTGCAGACTGGGAGACCGCTTCGCTGAACACCTGCGCACTGTCTGCCAGAGAAAGCAGGCTCTTCCAGTGGAACATTTTAATTCCACGTCCCATTCCCACTCTGATACAGGTGTCCCCTGCTTTTCGAACGTTCGCTTTACGACACCTCGCTGTTACAAAAGACCTACATTAGTTACCTGTTTTCGCTAACAGAAGGTGTTTTCACTGTTACGAAAAAAGGCAGCGCGCGCCCCGAGCAGCCAAGCTCCTCCTCCGGAACTGCATTCTAGCCAGCATTGCTTAAACACATGTCTGTGAGCATCTATGCTTATGTCAATTTATTTTGAGCACCCATTAGCAAGATGAGTTCTAAGGTATCGGAAAAGCCTAAAAGAGCTCATAAGGATGTTACACTTAAACGTAAAACTAGACATAATTAAGCATTTCGATCGTGGTGAATGAAGTAAGGACAAAGTGAGTTTGGCTTGTGGAAGTTGATGAAGATGATGTTGAAGAGGTTTTGGCATCCCATGACCAAGAACTGATAGATGAAGAGCTGATGCAGTTGGAAGAGGAAAGGATAACAATCGAAACCAAATGCAGTAGCGAGTGGACCGAAAGTGAAGTCGTGCAGGAACTGAATGTGAAGCAACTGCGTGAGATTTCCGCTGAAATGATTGCAGAAAAGTACGACTTTAATTTTGAAAGGGTACGTAGGTTTAGGGCATATTTGCAGGATGGTTTGAGTGCTTACAAAGAACTGTACAATAGAAAAATGCGCAAGACTAAGCAGTCAAGCATACTGTCGTTTTTCAAGCCTTGCACATCAGCCACAGCAGACAACGAACCTCAACCTTCGATATCAAGGCAGGCAGACATAGAAGAAGATGACCTGCCTGCCCTGATGGAAACAGACAATGATGAGGTGATACTCAAGTGTCCCACCACCCCAACCTTCGAGCCGCGGACCAATACATTGCCACGAAGAATGCAGCGGTAGCCAGAATGCACCCAGCACATCTTTAAGGAAAAAAGTCGAAATAAACAAGCTAATTAATTAGGTGACGCCCGGCACGTAAATGTTGGCCCAGATCAGAGGCGATTGCCGATTGCGTCGCCTCTGATCTGGGCCGACATTTACGTGCCAAGCGGCACCTAATTAATTAGCTTATTTATTTCGGCTTTTTTCTTAAAGATGTGCTGGATGCGTCCCGGCTACCACTGCACCATTGCATTCTTCGCGGATCAGTATCAGTCGGCGGCCTGGAGGTTGGGGGCCACTGCACCACCCCAACCTCTGACAACTCAGCCTAACACACCATCAACGGTGTGCTCACACTGTCTTCCGGATTCCAGTAAGTGATACTACACTGTACATACATCATTTCTACTTTATAGGCTGTGTATTTTTATGTGTTATTTGGTATGATTTGGCAGCTTCATAGCTTAAAGGTTACTGGAGAGAGTGTTTCTGCCGAGAGCACTTGCGCTGTGTTTCTGCCAACAGCTCTTGCGTGAGATTTTCACTACAGTGGACAATGCGGCAATGGTTGCAGAAAAGTATTTCTACTTTATATAGGCTGTGTACTTATCATATCATTCCTGCTTTTACTATATATTACTGTTATTTTAGGTCTTATGTGTTATTTGGCATGATTTGGTAGGTTATTTTTTGGGTCTGTGAACACTCACAAATTTTTCCCATATAAATAAATGGTAATTGCTTCTTCACTTTACGACATTCCAGCCTACGAACCATTTCATAGGAACGCTCTACCTTTGGATAGCGGGGGAAACATGTATGTCCCGTCCCATGACCCTCTCCCTCCTCCAGCCTTGCATCTCTTTTGCCAATCAATTTTCCAGCTCTTGGCTCCATCCCTCCCCCTCCTGTCTTCTCCTATCATTTCCAATCTCCCCTTCCCCCTCCCACTTTCAAATCTCTTACTATCTCTTCTTTCAATTAGTCCTGACGAAGGGTCTCGGCCCAAAACGTCGACTGTGCTTCTTCCTATGAATGTTGTCTGGCCTGCTGCATTCCACCAGCATTTTGCGTGTGTTGCTTGAATTTCCAGCATCTGCAAATTTCCTCGTGTTATCATTTTCAGGAACCTCCTTTTAACCCTCTCCAGTTTCAAAACATTCTTTCTAAGATAAGAGGACATAACTACACACAAAACTCCAAGTGAGGGCTCACCAAGTCGCAACATTACATCCTTGCTTTTATATTCTACTCCTCTTGAAATGAATGCTAACATTGCAGTTGCCTTCCTCACCACAACTCAACCTGCAAATTAACCTTTAGTGAATCCTGCACAAGGACTCCCAACCCCTTTGCCTATCACTTTTTTGTATTTTCTTCCCCTTTAGAAAGTAGTCAACCCTTTCATTTCTTCTATCAAAGTGCATGATCATACACTTCATGACACCATACTCCATCTGCCATTTCTTTGCTCATTCTCCCAATGTCTAAGCTCTTCTGTGGCCTCCCTATTTCCTAAAAACTACCTGCCCCTTCACCCATCTTCATATCATCTGCAAACTTGCAACACAGCCATCAATTCCATCATCCAAATCAATGACATATAACATAAAAAGAATCAGCCCCAATATAGATCCCTGTGGAACACCACTAGTCACCGCCAGCCAACCAGAAGAGGCTCCCTTTATTTCCATTCTTTGCTTTCTGCCAATCAGCCACTGCTTTATCTATGCGAGAATCTTTTCTGTAATCCCATGGGCTCATAGCTGGTTAAGCAGTCTCACGTGTCAAAGGCCTTCTGAAAATCCAGGTACACAACATCAACTGATTCTCCTTCATCCATCCTATCTGTTATTTCTTCAGAGAATTCCAACAGATTTGTCAAGCAAGATTTTCCTTTGAGGAAACCATGCTGACTATGCCCTACTTTGTCATGTGTCTTCAAATATCCCAAAACCACATAATTAACAATTGACTCCAGCATCTTCCCAACCACAGAAGTCAGACTAACTGGCCTACAATTTCCTTTCTTCTCTCTCCCTTCAAGAGTAGAGTAACATTTGCAATTTTCCAGTCTTCTGGAACCATTCCAGAATCTAGGGATTCTTGAAACAACATTCCTAATGCCTCCACAATCTCTTCAGCCACCTCTTTCAAAAGCCTAGGGTGTACACTATCTGGTCAGGTGACTCATCTGCCTTCAGAGCTTTCAGTTTCCCAAGAACCTTCTCTCTAGTTATGGTAATTTCACATACTTTATGATTCCTGACATCTGGAATTTCCACCATACTGCTAGTGTCTTCCACAGTGAAGACTGATGCAAAATACTTAGCTAATTCATCCATCATTTTGTTTTCCACCATTACTACCTCTCCAGCATTGTTTTGCAGCTGTCCAATATCCATTCTCCTTTATTTTATGTATCTGAAGAAACTCTTGGCATCCTCTTTAGGATTGGCCAATTTTCATATTCCAGCTTCACCTTTTTAAATTACTTTTTTCATTCCTTTGTGCTGGTATTTAAAAGCTTCCCAGTCCCATAATTTCCCACTAATTTTAGTTCTATTATATGCCCTCTTTGGCTTTTACATTGGCTTTGACTTCCCTTGTTAGTTATGGTTGTGGCATCTTGCCTTTAGAATACTTCCTCCTCTTTGGGATTTATATATGCTGTGCCTTCCAAATTGCTTCCAGAAATTCCAGCCCTTGCTCCTCTGCTGTCATCCCCTCCAGTGTTCTTTTCCAATCAATTCTGGCTAAATCCTTTCTCTGTCATACGGTGGTGGCTGGGAACAGACCCAAGTGCAAGACACAGACACTGAAGTACTAGGGACAGGACTAGGATACAGGGCGATGGCAAGGACATGGACCGGAAAACCAGGAACCTGGAACAGGACTTGACAAGAGAGCTAGGAGCCCGGGCTTGGACTCCGAGCCAGAGACTGGATAAGGACCCAGTACCTGGGTCTTGTCTCTAGCTCGGACCCCAGAACCCGGCAAGGACGAGGCTTGGCAGGCAGGCAGGCAGGCAGGACGAGGCTGGAGTCTTCAGGCTTGAGGCTAGAGGCGAGACTTGGCAGGAGGCAGGAGGCTAGAGTCTTCAGGCTTGAGGCAAGGCTTGGCAGGAGGCAGGATGAACTCCAAGCTAGAGACTGGACAAGGACCCAGTACCTGGGTCTTGCCCCTGGCTCGGACCCCAGAACTAGGCAAGGACGAGGCTTGGCAGGCAGGCAGGACGAGGCTGGAGTCTTCAGGCTTGAGGCTAGAGGCTTGGCAAGAGGCTAGAGGCTAGAGACTTGGCTTGGCTTGCTAGAGGCTAGAGACTAGAGACTTGGCTTGGCTTGGCAAGAGGCTAGAGGCTTGGCAAGAGGCTAGAGGCTAGAGACTTGGCTTGGCAAGAGGCTAAAGGCTAGAGGCTAGAGACTAGAGACTAGGCTTGGCTTGGCAAGAGGCTAGAGGCTAGAGTCTTCAGGCTTGAGGCTAGGCAGGAGGCTGGAGTCTTCAGGCTTGAGGCTAGAGGCTACAGACGGCTTGGCAAGAGGCTAGAGATTTGGCTTGGCTTGGCAAGAGGCTAGAGATTTGGCTTGGCTTGGCAAGAGGCTAGAGATTTGGCTTGGCTAGAGGCTAGAGACTTGGCTTGGCTAGAGGCTAGAGGCTAGAGACTTGGCTTGGCTTGGCTAGAGGCTAGAGGCTAGAGACTTGGCTTGGCTTGGCTAGAGGCTAGAGGCTAGAGACTTGGCTTGGCTTGGCTAGAGGCTAGAGACTTGGCTTGGCTTGGATAGAGGCTTGGCTTGGCAAGAGGCTAGAGGCTAGAGACTTGGCTTGGCTTGGCAAGAGGCTAGAGGCTTGGCAAGAGGCTAGAGGCTAGAGACTTGGCTTGGCAAGAGGCTAAAGGCTAGAGGCTAGAGACTAGAGACTAGGCTTGGCAAGAGGCTAGAGGCTAGAGTCTTCAGGCTTGAGGCTAGGCAGGAGGCTGGAGTCTTCAGGCTTGAGGCTAGAGGCTACAGACGGCTTGGCAAGAGGCTAGAGATTTGGCTTGGCTAGAGGCTAGAGACTTGGCTTGGCAAGAGGCTAGAGGCTAGAGACTTGGCTTGGCTTGGCAAGAGGCTAGAGGCTAGAGACGGCTTGGCAAGAGGCTAGAGGCTAGAGACTTGGCTTGGCTTGGCAAGAGGCTAGAGGCTAGAGACTTGGCTTGGCTTGGATAGAGGCTAGAGACTTGGCTTGGCTTGGCTTGGATAGAGGCTTGGCTTGGCAAGAGGCTAGAGGCTAGAGGCTAGAGACGAGAGACTAGAGACTTGGCTTGGCAAGAGGCTAGAGGCTAGAGGCTTGGCAAGAGGCTAGAGGCTAGAGACTTGGCTTGGCAAGAGGCTAAAGGCTAGAGGCTAGAGACTAGAGACTAGGCTTGGCTTGGCAAGAGGCTAGAGGCTAGAGGCTTGGCTTGGCTAGAGGCTAGAGACTTGGCTTGGCTTGGCAAGAGGCTAGAGGCTAGAGTCTTCAGGCTTGAGGCTAGGCAGGAGGCTGGAGTCTTCAGGCTTGAGGCTAGAGGCTACAGACTTGGCTTGGCAAGAGGCTAGAGATTTGGCTTGGCTTGGCAAGAGGCTAGAGACTTGGCTTGGCAAGAGGGTAGAGACTTGGCTTGGCTAGTCAAGAGGCTAGAGGCTACAGACTTGGCTTGGCTAGAGGCTAGAGGCTTGGCTTGGCAAGAGGCTAGAGGCTGGAGTCTTCAGGCTTGAGGCTAGGCAGGAGGCTGGAGTCTTCAGGCTTGAGGCTAGGCAGGAGGCTGGAGTCTTCAGGCTTGAGGCTGGAGTCTTCAGGCTTGAGGCTAGGCAGGAGGCTGGAGTCTTCAGGCTTGAGGCTAGGCAGGAGGCTGGAGTCTTCAGGCTTGAGGCTGGAGTCTTCAGGCTTGAGGCTAGGCAGGAGGCTGGAGTCTCTTCAGGCTTGAGGCTAGGCAGGAGACTGGAGTCTTCAGGCTTGAGGCTAGGCAGGAGGCTGGAGTCTTCAGGCTTGAGGCTAGGCAGGAGGCTGGAGTCTTCAGGCTTGAGGCTAGGCAGGAGGCTGGAGTCTTCAGGCTTGAGGCTAGGAAGGAGGCTGGAGTCTTCAGGCTTGAGGCTAGGCAGGAGGCTGGAGTCTTCAGGCTTGAGGCTAGGCAGGAGGCTGGAGTCTTCAGGCTTGAGGCTAGGCAGGAGGCTGGAGTCTTCAGGCTTGAGGCTAGGCAGGAGGCTGGAGTCTTCAGGCTTGAGGCTAGGCAGGAGGCTGGAGTCTTCAGGCTTGAGGCTAGGCAAGAGGCTGGAGTCTTCAGGCTTGAGGCTAGGCAAGAGGCTGGAGTCTTCAGGCTTGAGGCTAGGCAGGAGGCTGGAGTCTTCAGGCTTGAGGCTAGGCAGGAGGCTGGAGTCTCTTCAGGCTTGAGGCTAGGCAGGAGGCTGGAGTCTCTTCAGGCTTGAGGCTAGGCAGGAGGCTGGAGTCTTCAGGCCTGAGGCTAGGCAGGAGGCTGGAGTCTGCAGGCGAGGCTAGAGGCAGGAGGCTCGAGGCAGGAGGCTGGAGATTTGAGGCGAGGCGAGGCTGGAGACTGGAGACTTGTGGCGAGGCAAGGCTGGAGGCTTCAGGCTTGAGGCTAGGCAGGCTCCACCTCCTCATCCACCTGAAATTCTGAAATCCAAAAAGCTCCGAAAACCGAAGTTTTTTCTCCAACAGCTGACGTCATTCAGGAGTGACGTGGCAGCACTAGCAGAGGCTGCCAGAGGTCAGTTGTGGCTCAGCGCTCGTACTGGTTACACATGCATTTGCTGTTCGCCGATATTTTGTGTTCACTGTTGACTTCGTGTTTAATTTCACTGTGAAAATGTCAAAAAAGAGCTGCAGATACCCCTGTGGGTAACAACGAGAAAAAGAGAAGGAAGCATCTATCATTGACAATAACGCAGTGGAATAATTGCAGAAGCTTAATCGTGGTGTGTCCGTGTGGCATCTGACTGAAGAAAATAGTGTCAGAACTACCACTGTATATGATTTAAATAAACAGAAAGAAAAGTTACTGAAGTTTTATAGTGACAGTGACGTTCTATATTTATTATTAGGGGTGCATGGGGTGTCATGTCAGGGAGGGGTAGCACCTCTGGTGGGGGAACATGTCGCGTTCTTTTCAAGGCGGTTAATCCACCTTTGGTCCCCACCTGGCACTCAGCTCTCACCTGTGGCTCCCCGTAGCTGTTTGCATACGACAACGGCCGCACCCCAGGCAACGGCTTCGACAAGCCAGCTAAACCAGGTGAGGGTAGACGACCCGTGTCAAACCCTCGGTGAGATAGGGAGTTGTCTATCCCAGCATGTGAAGACAGACTCCAGCGGATTGAGCGGACAAGACCAATGGAAGGTCCAACGGTCAAGAAGGCAGTTTCTGCAAGCGTTGTGGAATGTGTAGAGCACGACAAGACACAGAAGACGTCCTGGTGATCCACTGCGCCTAGTCCCAACTCCAGCCATCTCGACTCTTGTCTTGCCACTGGATCCAGATGGGAATTGGGAAGAGAGAGTGAGGCTGACGCTGTGCAACTCTCCCTCACTTAAATTCAAATCACGTGCTAGCCTCGACACCACCATCATCATAATGGTGTCGAGGTCTTCATCGACGATGACGATGAACGAACATTTATTCCAATAAGTCATTTACCATGTGTTTGATTCGGTTCATTTGAAGCTGTATATTTTTATGTTTTATTGAATGTTTTTGTTGGAAATAAAAATTTTTCCTGTCATTATTCCCTAAATAATACAGTATAACAACTATTTTCATAGTATTAGGTATTATAAGTAATCTAGAGATGATTTAAAGTATACAGGAGGATGTGCGTAGGTTTGGTGCGCCGCTGGGTCCTAAAGTCCACCGCACTGAAACAGATTAAATAAGGGACTTGAGCATACGTGTTTTTTTTGGTATCGGCGGGGGGGGGGGGTCTGAAATCCCAAAACTTCTGACTTCCAAAATGCAACTGGCCCCAAGGATTTCAGATAAGGGATTGTGGACCTTTATTACTTCATATAAAATAATTTGCTTTTCTATGAGATATTAATTAGCGCATAACTTCTAATATTCTGCAAATCAAATTCTTTGAGCTAAATCATGGGATTGTGTATCCTGAATGCATCTGTGTCTTCTTAGAGAATGTGTGCAGCAGACACTAGTCTCCAAACCTCTACCTCTGGACCAAGACCTCAGCCTATGAAGACTCTTTGGTAGATGATGTGCAATGGCCACTGAATGACCAAAGAATTAAGGTACAGGTATCTTCCACTCCTCAGAACTGGAACAGAAGCTAGTCACCCTCTATCCTACCCAAAAGGACATGTATTCTGCTAACCACGAGACAAGTAGATAGCAATAGAAGCTTTCAAAGTAAGATGTCTAACAGCAATTTCTGGGTGAGATTGTATAAAAGCTGCACAGTTGCAGAGACTGCACTGCGGATCTACAAATGAAAACATAAATTTCATCTGTCTTATTTTAAGGAAATAGAGCTGTATGCATTTTCTCCATTAAATAGCCATCCAGGCTTATCCCACTTCTCAATTCTTGGTGTGACCTTCAATCTACACCAAGAATTAAGTATGATTATATCTGTGCCTACCACACTTTCAAACAGCTAGATTCAAATCTCCAAGGCAGGGATTCCCGACCTTTTTTATGCCATGAATCCTTACCATTCACCAAGGGGTCTGTAGATCCCAGTATGGGAACCCTGCTCCAAGTTCTCACGGGGGGGGGGGGGAGGAGGGAAATAGTCCTTAACTTTCTTCTAATTCTGCTCACAATAACTTTATATCACTGGTTATTGGTCTCTGCCAAGGGAAATAGATCCTTCCCATCTATAGCCTCATAGCAGCTAGAAACTTCTATTCACCTCATTTCTCACTCTCCCCCATTCTGGAGAAAAATAAATCCAACCTATTCATGATTTCCTCTTTGGTAAAATTCACTAGTTCTGGCAACACCTCATAAATTTCCTCTGCACCCTGACAATAACATGGCTGTAACTATTTTCTGTACTCCAGTTATGACCTAGTTAGAATGTAACACAGCTCATTTATACAATGCAATGGCTAATAAAGAAAAAAATGTCCTATTATATTCAGTGATTTGTAGACATGCATTTCAAAAATCTCTAAATTATGCTACAGTATCCTTTCACTTATTATGGATCCTCCTGCCTTGTTCAACATTCCTTACACTTCCCTGGATGGGATTTCACATGCCATTTCCGCCTAAAACAATGCATTGAATTTTTTTTTTCTCCCACATCAATTTTTGCATCATCTACAAACTCATGCCTTCTGCACCAAAGTTTAACTCATTAGCACCACAAATAGAAAAGAACTTAATAATGTACCCTGAAGGAACTCAACCAGTATACCAGACAACATATCTATTGATAATAACTTTTTTTTTGTCAGAACCAGTTATGGATCTTCTTCCCTTGGATCTTGGGCTTTTATTTCTGTTGACCAATTTACTGCATGGAACTCTTCTAGTAATTGATTGACATCAAATTTGGTACCCTCATTACTCCTCCTTGTTACCTTTTCAATGCACTTATGCATTTTTATCCATGTCAGGAGCTTTTTAAAACTGCTTTAGGCTTGGTACTCATGATACCTATTTTGCCTCAGTTCTTTGATATATGCTCCTCAAATTCCATATGGTTTAAGACTGAGGTCACAGCTTTCATTAGAAGGAACACACTTATTTTGAACTTTTATAATCCTTTTCCTTAATGCCTCTCAGATCTCTAGTGCTGATTTTTCCCCCATTAAGCTGATTACTTTTTTAACCTCAAATCATATATTGGTTGAATAAGATTGGCCATCCCAATTTTATTCCTAGTCTAATATCATCTTAGTGACTGCACTAACGTTAACTGACAGAATCATTACCACCAAAATAAACCATCACAGGAATCTCATCTAAAAAATCTTATTCAAGCATTAATAGGATTGAAAAAAAGTTAAAAAAAAGTCTTTCTGAATCTCCAACTGCTTTCTTCCCAAATGTGTTTTTTTTTAAATAACTGTCATAGCTGCAATATCCCCAGCCAATTTTTCCATACTCAGGTCTCTGGAGCGGGACTTGCACTGTCTGACTTGGAGTAAGATCAAATGTATCAGAGGTGATATGAAAGCACCTGCAAAGCTATTGAGACTGTTGGAGAATAAGATTGGATATTGCAGTGTTTTGGGCTGGGAGATTATAATGTTGCGCTTTGAATGAATGAATGGTCTTATCTAACAGGCAAGCTGCAACACAGCTCATCAAATTTTGTGACTTTAGTAAGAATGCCAGCAGCGGCAGAATAGCAAATGAAAACTTATACATTTGTGTGAGTTTTGTTACTTCTGTTTTCTTGAGTGATTTCAATTTGGGAAGTTGATGGTTGCTGACAAGGACAACAGTTAATACACATTTCTAATTGTCCTTGAGATGTGGCACTGATGAAGATATTTCCAATGTTATTGAGTAAAGGATTCCAAGATTTAGACCCAGTGATAAAGGAACAGCAATTATTTCCAAGTCATTTATAGGAAGGGAACATGCAAGTCAGTTAACTCATGCTGCTGCTTTTGTTCAACTTGGTGTTACAAGTCACAGGTTTGGAAGACATTCTCATAATCAAGAGGGGTACTTTGGCTTGGTTGGAATTGAGCTTCAAGTGTTGGAGCCTCATTCATCGAGGCATTTGTTGTATTCTGTCACACTATTGACTTATTCTTGTGGACAATAGAAAGTCCAAGGAGAACCCAACCCATTGTATTAGCCACTGTATTTTTATGACTAGCCCAGTTAATTTTATGGTTCTGGTATGGATGAGTAACTGAGTAAAAATAAATGGTTAGACTTGCTCTTGTTCAAAATAGTTTTTGCCCGTCTCTGATGGTACCAATATTACTAGTCATTCATCAGCCTGTGATGAATAATGTCTAGATTTTGTTGCATCCAGGGTAAAATTCCTTCAGTTTACCAAAGAGTTAATACTATAATTAGACAGTATGCATTCATCACTGCAGATTCCACTTTAAGTATATCATAAGAAATTCAAGGAAATATCGCAAAATTAAATTACAAAATGGATATTTCCAATATTAGATGTCAGAGCTTGAAAGGAAGCAAATATTTAAATCCATGCACATTCAGGACTTTGGATATCCAAGAACACAATTCCACTTGAGTTCTGTAGTTGTACAAGGAAACTTCAATTTAGCTTTCACAAAGTTTTATTAGATATTGCCCATGTTAATAAAGTAGTTGGTAGCCTGAAACAGTATCACAGCCAAAATTTCAAATACTGTACAGGAGACTGGAGATGCAGAGGCAGTGTGCGATCCAAAAAACGGTGCAAATGATTGTCTTGGACATCTTTATTGTGATCACAAGACCCTGTTAGACATTGGTAATGTAGAATACTGCAAGACTGGTTCACTGGTTTAATGGTGAGAATGGCAGCAGGAGAACTAGCTTGCTTTGGTTGTTGTGTGGATCAGACCCTCATGCCACGGTGTTGAGGAGATGCCAAGGCAGGGTAGGAATGAGCAGAGGCCTCTGTGGGCACACTGGAATCTGCACTGGGTTGGGGGCTGGGCCGTCCCTTCATTGTCGAGCTCCAGTGTTCGCTCAGCGGAAGACAAGCTGGACCAAGGCAACACCCCATACATCATCAGAATTCAGGCCATGCCACTCAGGGACTTTGACTATATTTTTCTTCTTTTTTTGTAATTCTGTTTTTCTGCTAACATAATTATATGTGCTATGTGCTGTTAGTATTGTGGTTTGCACCTTAGCCCCAGAGGAACAATATTTTGTTTGCTGTATTTGTACATAGCTGAATGACTAAATTTGAACTTGAACTTGATACTAGAATCTAGAGCGATTTGGTTTCACTCTCTCACTTCCCTTATCACACTCCATGACCTGTAGCACTTAGATGGAGGCTTGGAGGTGATAGTGAAGACAACACTCTCTTTACTCTTCTTCCCTTCCCTGACTCCATCTGTAATCAGCCTCTCCACCCCAAGTCCACCTTTCACTTGCCAGCTCTCATCCCACTTCTTCCCCCCTCACCTCTATTCCACCTACCTTACCTCTACTCCTTCAGTCCAGATAAAAGGTCTCAACCTGAAACATTATCTATGCACTTCCCACCACAGTTGCTACTTGACCCACTGAGTTCCTCCAGCAGCTCATTTTGCCCCCAACCAAAATTGATGCGTTCTGATGAAAATAAACAGAAAATGCTGGAGACACTCGACAAGTCATGCAGCATCTGCAGTGAAAGAAACAGAGTTACTATTACTGGTTGATTTATCTTCCAGAGCTAGGAAAAGTTGGCATTCAAACAAGTTTTAGAGATGCAGAGAAAAATAGAATGGTGGAGGGCACCAAGAAAATGTCTGAGATGACTAACCAATCAGGAAGGATGGACTACAGGGGTATAAATACCATTGGACTAGACATGCCCAGGCATCATGCCTGATGAAGATGGCAGAGTTTGTCATCAAAAAGTTGGTTGAAATTGATATCAGAACTGTCTGGAAGCCCAAGAAGAGTTTATTTATCAGCACTTTATTTTCCAGCTAGGCATGATACAGCAACCTGCATTCAACAAATTTAATTTCAGAAACCATCCTTTCTGGTTTGCTTCAAAAGTGGGTAGTTTAGCAAAAGTTTAACCAGTAGGTTTAACTCTTTTCTTTCTGCACAGAAGCTCCCCAACCACCTAGTATTGCTAGCATTCTCTTCTCTTAGATAACCAATGCCAATAGTGTTTTGTATTTCAGTTCCAGCATTTCTCCTTATTCTTCTACTTACATCCTTTACCACCTGCCTTCAACCATCAGTGCTTCTTGGTCTCCATCTGAACACACAATTCTCTCCGTCCCACCCCTTCTCTGCATCTTAAAACATTTGATTTCTTAAGTTTCATAGTGCTAGAGAAAGATCAAACAAAAATGTTAACACTCTCTTCTCTCTTCACTGATGCTGTTGGTTCCAGGAATGAAGCAGCTGATTATTGACTACAGGAGGTGGAAATCCAAGGTCCATGAGCCAGTCCTCATCTAGGAATCAGAGTGGAGAGGGTCAGCAATTTTAAATTCCTTGGCTTTATCATTTCAGAGAGTCTGTCCTGGGTCCTGCATAAAAGTGCCATTACAAAATAGGCATAGCAGCACTTTTACTTTCTTAGAAGTATGTAAAGATACAGGACGTCATCTAAATTTTGACAAACTTCTATAGGTGTGTGGTGGAGAGTATACTGTCTGGCTGTATCACAGCTTGGTATGGAAACTAATGCCTTTGAACAGAAAATCCGACAAAATGTCGTGGATACAGCCCAGACCATCATGGGTAAAGCCCACTGAGCACATCTATACAAAGTGCTGTCCCAAAAAGCATCAAGGACCTCCACCAACCAGGCCACCAGTCTTTTGTTGCTGCCAGGCAGGTGGTACAGGAGCCACTGGACTCACATTACCAGGTTCAGAAACAGTTACTACCTTTCAACCATCAGGCTCTTTAACTAGAGGGAATAACTTGACTTGCCTCATCACTGAACTGTTCTCACAACCTATGGACTCACTTTCAAGGACTCTTCATCTCATGTTCTTGATAGTTATTGCTTGTTTATTTATTATTATTTCTCTTTGTGTTTGCAGTCTGTTGTTTTTTGCATGTTGGTTATTTGCCCATCTTGTGTCTTTTGTTGATTCTATTGTGTTTCTTGGTATTTAAACATAGAAACATAGAAAATAGGTGCAGGAGTAGGCCATTCAGCCCTTTGAGCCTGCACCACTATTCAGTATGATCATGGCTGATCATCCAACTCAAAACCCTATACCAGCCTTCCCTCCATACCCCCTGATCCCTTTAGCCACAAGGGCCATATCTAACTCCCTCTTAAATATAGCCAATGAACTGGCCTCAACTGTTTCCTGTGGCAGAGAATTCCACAGATTCACCACTCTGTGTGAAGAAGTTTTTCCTAATCTCGGTCCTAAAAGGCTTCCCCTTTATCCTCAAACTGTGACCCCTCGTTCTGGACTTCCCCAACATCGGGAACAATCTTCCTGCATCTAGCCTGTCCAATTTCTTTAGGATTTTATACGTTTCAATAAGATCCCTCCTCAATCTTCTAAATTCCAACGAGTATAAGCCTAGTTCATCCAGTCTTTCATCATATGAAAGTCTTGCCATCCCAGGAATCAATCTGGTGAACCTTCTTTGTACTCCCTCTATGGCAAGGATGTCTCTCCTCAGATTAGGGGACCAAAACTGCACACAATACTCCAGGTGTGGTCTCACCAAGGCCTTGTACAACTGCAGTAGTACCTCCCTGCTCCTGTACTCGAATCCTCTTGCTATAAATGCCAGCATACCATTCGCCTTTTTCACCGCCTGCTGTACCTGCATGCCCACTTTCAATGACTGGTGTATAATGACACCCAGGTCTCATTGCACCTCCCCTTTTCCTAATCGGCCACCATTCAGATAATAATCTGTTTTCCTGTTTTTGCCACCAAAGTGGATAACCTCACATTTATCCACATTAAATTGCATCTGCCATGAATTTGCCCACTCACCTAACCTATCCAAGTCACCCTGCATCCTCTTAGCATCCTCCTCACAGCTAACACTGCCACCCAGCTTCCTGTCATCCGCAAACTTGGAAATGCTGCATTTAATTCCCTCGTCTAAGTCATTAATATATATTGTAAACAACTGGGGTCCCAGCACTGAGCCTTGCGGTACCCCACTAGTCACTGCCTGCCATTCTGAAAAGGTCCCGTTTATTCCCACTCTTTGCTTCCTGTCTGCCAACCAATTCTCTATCCACATCAATACCTTACCCCCAATACCATGTGCTTTAAGTTTGCACACTAATCTCCTGTGCATGTCCACAAGAAAGTGAATCACAGGGTAGTATATGGTGATATACATGTACTTTTCAAAGTAAATTTATTGTCACTTTGACATACATAAGAGGCAAGGTTCTTACAGAGCTTTGACCAGGTGGTTACCAAGAGGGGATTTCCCTTAGTGGGGGTTATTTAGAACTTTGGGGGAGGGGAGAAGAGGAGACATCATTGTTTGTTTTATAACACAGAATCACTCAATTCAGGCAGTTGAGGAATTTGCTTTCTCTAGACGGTGATGGGTCACTGGAATTCCGCACCTCAGAGAGCTATGCACTCAATGTCATTTGATAGATTTGAGTTACAAAGAAACCATGGGTTATGGGAGATAGCAAGGGAGCAACAGGGAAGATTTGATGCACTATGATTTCACTAACTGGTAGAACACATTCTCTGGGCATCTCCTGATGAAGGGTTTTGGCCCAAAATGTCAAATATCTATTCCTTCCATAGATCTTATCTTCCATAGATTCCATAGGCCTCATCTCAAACAATAACAAGGTGGCCTACAGGGAAGAAGTCATCTCTCTGACACAGTGGTGTCAAGAAAACAGCCTCTCCCTCAATGTCACAAAAACAAAGAAGCTGGTTGTGGATCACAGGAGGAACAGAGACAGCTAACCCCTATTGACATCAATGGATCTGGGGTTGAGAGGGTAAACAGCTTTAAGTTCCTTGGCATCCACATCACCAAGGCCCTCACGTGGTCTGTACACACCAGCTGTGTGGTGAAAAAGGCACAACAGCGCCTCTTTCACCTCAGACAGTTGAGAAAGTTTGGTATGTGCCCCAAATCCTAAGAACATTCTACAGGAGTACAATTGAGAGCATCCTGACTGGCTATATCATTGCCTGGTATGGGAACTGTACCTCCCTTAATCACAGGACTCTGCAGAGAGTGGTTCAGACAGCCCAGCACTTCTGTAGTTGTGAACTTCCATGATTCAGGACATTTACAAAGACAGGTGTGAAAAAAAGGGCCCGAAGGATCAGGGCCAGATTAACCTAGTAGCAAAAGTAGCATATGCTACAGGCCCTGCACTAAATGCTTGCAACCTGCAGTCTGGTGAAATCGGCATCTCACCGTTGTGTTGCCCTTAAGGCATTTATTTAACTTTATTAAATTTCCACTTTAAGTAATTTGTAACTATTTTCTAGTTGAAGTTAAACGTTGCAGTTTAACAAAGGGTAAAATTTACTGTTCATGGTATATCGCAGCATGTGATCACGTCACCTCCAATTTCGCCACATCTTGTGGGTAATTTCTGTTTCGGGAAAAACAGAAAGGAGGGGGCCCACATGAGAAGCATGAAGGTGAAAAGCTCCACAAAGAAACGTTATAGAAGCAATGCCGCAAGTTCATAGACGTGTTTTAGTAAATTCTGAAGCAGATTCTGTTAAAAGTAGTGTCGGTTGATGAGGTTACTTACAAGTATTCACAATGCAAATGTGGTGCAGAGAATGAAACAGACACTGAATATGTTTTGTATTATTTTATGAACAGTTTTCACCATACGATGTCAACGTGGAAGAGTGAACAGTAAACGGTCAATTTTGCTGTGACTCTGACATCATTGGCTCTGGTTTAACCTGGTGTTTAGTCAGAGTTTCAACACACTGCACAACAGCAGTACACACCGTGTTCTCACGACGATCTGGCAAAGCTGTTATTTTCATGTCGAGAGAGCTGCATGCTGCATGGTATGCGTGTGCAGGTGTGTGTTGGCTCCTTGCTGTGTTGTGGTGACCTCTGTGCTATCTCCCATGCTCCCAAGCCACTGCAGCGTGCGCAGTTACGCCGCTGACTTTGCCTGTGCGCTATGCTTTGCCGTCTAGACTAGTTGAAAGATTTGTGAAGTTTTTGGATATGGAAGGTCATAGTGCTGAACAACTTGCTCGAAGTTTACTTGACTTTTTAAAAGGAAAATGACATTGATACAAAAGACTGCCATGGTCAAAGTTATGACAATGCCAGCAACATGAGCGGCAAGTATAGAGGCTTACAAGCATGAATTAAAGAGCTGAATGAGTTTGCGGATTACATTCCATGTTTGGCACATTCACTAAATTTGGTTGGAAAATGTGCTGCTGAATGTTGTTAAGAAGCATTAATTTTCTTTCAATTTGTAGAAAGCCTGTAAAGGTTTCCCCCGCCATCTGAAGGTAGAGCGTTCCTATGAAATGGTTCGTAAGCCGGAATGTTGTAAAGCGAAGAAGTAATTACCATTTATTTATATGGGAAAACCTTGTGAGCGTTCGCAGACCCAAAAATAACCTACCAAATCATGCCAAATAACACACAAAACCTAAAATAACAGTAACATATAGTAAAAGCAGGAATGATATGATAAATACATAGCCTATATAAAGTAGAAATACTTTTCCACAATCATTGCTTGAACTGTTCTCCGTAGCGAAAATCTCACGCAAGCGCTGTTGGCAAAAACACACTCTCTAGTAACCTTTAAGCTATGAAGCTGCCAAACCATAGCAAATAACACGTAAAATACACAGCCTATATAAAGTAGAAATAATGTATGTAGAGTGTAGTATCACTTACGGGAATCGGGAAGACAGCGAGCACACTGATGATGGTGTGTTAGGCTCAGTTGTCAGAGGTTGGGGTGGTGCAGTGGCCCCTACCCTCCAGGCCGCCGACTGATACCGAACCGTGAAGCATGCAGGGCTACAGCGGTAGCCAGGAGGCACACAGCACATCTTTAAGAAAAAAGTCGAAATAAACATGCTAATTAATTAGGCGCCGCCCGGCATGTAAATGTCGGCCCAGATCAGAGACGATGCAATCGGCAATCGGCTCTGATCTGGGCTGACAATTACATGCCAGGCGGCACCTAATTAATTAGCTTGTTTATTTTGGCTTTTTTCTTAAAGATGTGCTGTGTGCCTCCTGGCTACCGCTGCATTCTCCTGGAATCAGTATCTGTCTGCGGCGTGGGGGCTGGAGTGGTGAAACACTGGGGTGTTATCTCATCATCGATCAGGGCAGGCAGGTCATCTTCTCCTATCTCTGTCTGCCTCGATGTTGAAGGTTGAGGTTCGTCATCTGCTGTGGCTGATGTGGAAGGCTTGCTTGACTGCTTAGCCAAGCGCATTTTTAGATCATACAGTTCTTTGTAAGGACTCAAACCATCTTGCAAATATGCTCTAAACCAACGTACCCTTTCAAAATTAAAGTCGTACTTCATTACTCATTCAGTTTCGATTGTTATCCTTTCCTCTTCCAATTGCATCAGCTCTTTGTCAATCAGTTCTTGGTCATGGGTTGCCAAAATCTCTTCAACATCATCTCCATCAACTTCCACAAGCCAAACTCACTTTGTTCTTACTTCGTTCACCACGATCGAAACGCTTAATTATGTCTAGTTTTACGCTAAATGTAACACCCTTATGAGCTCTTTTACGTTTTTCCGATACCTTAGAACTCATCTTGCAAACGGCTGCTCACAGGCACGTGTTTAAGCAATGCCAGCTAGAATGCCATTCCGAATCTGGGGGAGAGCGGCTGCTCGGGGCGCATGCTGCCTTTTATCGCACGCTGCTTTTCTTCGTAACAGTGAAAACACCTTCTGTTAGCGAAAACAGGTAACTAATTTAGGCCTTTCGTAACAGTGAGTTTTCGTAAAGCGAACGCTCGAAAAGCGGGGGAACACCTGTACACATTTTTTTCTGCTTCTACTTATCGGTGGGATCTGCTTTCTGCTGCATTATCTGATGGTGGTGCTCATTTGCCCATAGTGAAAAGAATGTCAGATACCAGGTGGTCAGCTCGTGCAGATGCAACAAAAGCACTTTTACACAGCTTTTCTGCAACAGAACAAGTCTTAGATGACATTTCAAGTAACAATGATCAGAAGGCAGAGTGTCGACAACAGGCTCGTGGACTACTTTCAATCATGATGAAGTTGGAAACAGGAATAATGGTCATATTGTGGGATCAAGTATTACAGCATTTTCAAATAACCAGTGCTTCTTTGCAATCTTCTGGCCAAGACTTGAACACAGCTTGTGCACTCTATGAATCCTTGCATGGATATATTCAAGCTATGTGGTCTACTTTTTCCAGACATTGAGCAAAAAGCCAAGGATCTGACTGTGAAGATTATCAACAGCAAACTCGAAGAAAACACAAGCAAAATCTCACATATGATGATTTCAGTGGTTCCAGCACTCTTGATCCACTTGTTAATCTCAAACGCCTTCTCAGAAGTTTAAAAGCTGAACATTTCTTGCCATTATTGACAGCTTGCTTTCTGCCCTGTCAAAAAGGCAGAAAGTTTATCTAAAGGTGAATGGTGTTTTTGGATTCCTTCATCAGTTACAGTCGTTTACACCTGCAGAGATCGTAAAGAGGTCATTAAATCTTATTAAATCATATCCGGAAGATCTGGAAGAAAGTCTTGATGAAGAATTTGTGCAGTTTATTGAATTGTTGAAAACTGATCTTGCTTCTCATACTGGTGCCAAACAAGACCTTGTAGAGTTACAGTTGTACCGTTTGATGACTGACAATTCTTTGGAGTCATGTTTTCCAAATGTAGAAAATGCCTTGCGCATGTGTTTGTCACTCATGGTTACCAACTATAGTGGAGAACACTCATTTTCAAAACTGAAAAGGATTAAAAATGAACTAAGGAGCACCATGGATCAAAACAGATTGAACAATCTCACTCTAATGAGCATTGAACATGAACTTCTGCATGAAATAGACATTTCCAGTATCATCAACAAATTTACTCATGCTAAATCTGGAAAATGTAAGTTTTAAATTGTAGTTTTGTTACTTTTGACATTTGAAATTGATACCTACACGTAAGTAACACTATTACTGAAGTGTCAGGCATTTGTTGTATTATCTGGCTGTATAGCAAATGAAAAAATTGAATTACTTTACTATGCAAGTAAATAATATGTTTTAATTCTTATGTGCATTTTTTAAATTTAGGGCCCCTTTATAACATATGCTACAGGCCTCGCACTAGCTTAATTCAACCCTGTAAGGGATCATCGGGGACCCGAGTCACCCCAACCGCAATCTATTCCATCTGCTACCATCCAGGAAACTGTACCGCAGCATAAAAGCCAGGACCAACAGGCTCTGGGGCAGCTTCTTCCATCAGCTCATCAGACTGATGAACTCATGCTGATATGAGTGTACTCTATATTACATACTGTTCTATTTATTATAAATTACTATCACTACACATTTAGATGGAGACATAACGTAAAGGTTTTTACTTCTCATGTATGCGAAGGATACAAGAAATAAAGTCAATTAAATATGCGTGTTGCTCTGACTAGCAGGAAGCAAAAAGTGGGAATACGGGGGACCCATTCAGTTTGGCTGCTGCTGATTAGTGGTGTTCCATAGGGGTCAATGTAGAGACTGCTTCTTTTCACATTAAATGATAATGATTTGGAGGACACAATTGAGAGCACTGGGCCAAGCTTGAGGACAATACAAAGACAGGTGGAGGGGCAGGTAGTGTTGAGGAAGCAGAAAATCTGCAGAAGGTCCTTGACCGATTAGGAGATTGGGCAAAGAAGTGGCGAATGGAAAAAAGTGTAGGGAAGTGTCTGATGCACATTGGTAGATGAAACAAAACTGCAGACCATTTTCTGAATGGGGAGAAAATTCAAAAATCAGTGGTGCAAAGAGTCTTGGGAGTCCTCATGTAGGATTTCCTAAAGGTTAGTTTGCAGGTTGAGTCAGTGGTAAGGAAGGCAAAGGCAATGTTAGCACTCATTTCGAGAGGACTAGAATATAAAAGCAGATGTAATGCTGGAGTTTTATAAGGCACTTGGTCTATTCTGAGCAGTTTTTGGGCCCATTATATTGTGCTGGCATTGGACAGGGTACAGAGGAGACTCACGAGAATTATTCCAGAATGAAAGGGTTAACGTATGAGATGCGCTTGATGCCTATACGCTGGACCTATACTTACTGGAGTTTAGAAGAATGAGGGAGATCTCATTGAAACCTATCTAATATTGAAAGGCCTAGATAGAGTGGATGTGGTGAGGATGTTTTCCATAGTGGGGATCAGAGGGCACAACCTCAGAATCGAGGGGCATCAATTTAGAACAGAGAAGAGAAAAAAATTCTTTAGCCAGAGGGTGGTGAATCTGTGGAATTCATTGCCACAGACGGCTGTGAAGGCCAAGTCATTGTATATATTTAAAGCAAAAGGTGATAATTTCATTATTAGTCAGGCAATCAAAATATTACAGGGAGAAGGCAAGAGAATTGGATCGAGAGGGAGAATAAATCTGTTATGATAGAATGGCGAAGCAGTCAATAGATCGAATGGCCTAATTTTGCCAACATCTGCAAAATCTCGCATCCTTGGGTTGCCTCTTACTTTCCTACGCTCCCCAGTGTCCAGGAGTGAGTGTCACGCCATCGGCGTTTAGTTTCGTTCACTGTAACCCCCCCAGTAACGAGATGCTAATGGTTCCTCAAGTTCAGACACTGGCACCGGGTTTAAAGTGGCGTTGGCCGCAAGAGGCCCTACCAAACATGGCCCAGTAGCGTCACTCTGTATCCCTATAGCAACCAGAGTGGCTAGGTGTGGAGGGTGGGTGTAGAAGGCATTGCCGACTCGGAGGCCACTCACCTGCCTTCTTCCCCGACACAGCCCCACTCACCTCAGTGAAGATGTCGTGCAGGTAACGGAAAGGCGGCTTGCTGAGCAGCTTCTCGGTCAGCGGTGGCTTCTTGATCACTTTCCCCAGCGAGTCCTGAGTGCGCTTCACGAAGTTGGAACTCATGGCGCTTCCTCGGCCGCTCGCCGAACTCTTCCCGCACTCACTTTGCGATGTGGAAGCTCCTCCAATACGGGGAATGGCCTAGGCCCAATCCGACCGATCCAAAGCGAAGCGCCTCCAGTCAGTCCCCCTCAAACCCACTTTAAACCGACTCCAACCCAACAGCCACCGCGCATCACACCGCCTCCGTCACGGCGCAGAACGCGCCTGCCTAGCAACAGCCGTAACAATCGACTTCAGTGAATCGGCGACCCATCTGATTGCCGTCCTTATGACTTGTGACTTGTCAGCACGGTTTTAGCCCCAGGTTGTTATTCGTGGCACCGAGTTTGCTGTGAAAACCACTGTACTTCTACTCGTGAAAGATACTGTAGTAAATCGTCGGGAGCTTCTGGGCTGTTGCTGCAAAAGGCATAACGGTGAAAACCCTCCGGGACGGGAAAAGAGGTGGAGAGAACAACGCCAATGTTTGTCGTAGTGGTAATCAAAGGAGAGTGCGTGATGAGTTAGTTGGGGGTGCTGGCCGAGGGAGATCAATGGCAGCTGGTTAATTGTTGGTAATCTGCCTGCCCAGGGGGTGATGTAAATACATGTGAACAATCGAAAACAGACAGGAAATGAAAAAATACAAAAACTGGGTCTACCGACTTTGAGAATAAAAAGTGTTAGATTTCAGGTTCTACTGGAAGGAAAGTAACAGTCTGAACTGTTGCATTCAATGGTAATTCCTGATGCCTCTATGTGCATTGATTCCATAACATTTTGTGAAGGTGTAAAAGACTAAAGACAGAGGGAGGAATGGGATTTAAACTGCAACAATTTACTTGCCACAGATCACATATTCTGGGAGCTCAGTATCACCTTTATGAACTCGTGTAAACAGCAGTCAATAACTGTGTTTTCTTTTATTTCAATGTAGAGAATTCTACATCATGAGCATCCAATGCAATTATTTAAATTTGGGGGAATAAGTACACCTCTTTAATTACTTCATTGGGAAAACTTATAAAGGGGCAGATGCTGATTAAAAAAGTGCCAAGAGAAGGAGAGTATGAAGCAGATTTTTGAGGAGGAAGTATCTCCTTTTGAATGCCAAAAGAGGAGGGCAATGCACATCAGGTGTGGCATTACATTAACATTATTGGGAATTACATTGGATATTTGATTGAATGCAAGTGTGAGAACAAGGATTAAACAGAGTGGATGAGACCACAAGTTGGAAATTGAGAAGGCATAGTTCAGAACCCTGCAGGACATAATGAAGGAAAAACATCAGTTGTGGATAAATGAAGATCTGTAGCAAGTAAGGTGTTGCAGATGTTTTCATCAGAACAGATACAACAAAACAAATGCAAGAATGGAGTGAAGTCATTTCAGGATGCAGAGTAGAAGGGTGTAGTTGTGGGACTGAAGTATATGGATATCGATGACTCACTTATCCTTCAAGGTGGATAAATCAAGAAAAGGAAAAGTCAAAGAGAGACTGTAAAAAAAAAGAGCAAAATAGAACTTGGCAGCGAGGATCTGATATTCATCAGTAGACTTATGGTCCTGAAGGAGATATGAGGTGTCAGAAAGTTGGTATTTGCCTTCCGGTACATATGTATCAGTTCTCCAAACGGTAACAGCATTACCCTTGTTGCAAGTACTACCCTTTTTTGCAGATTTTGTGCTGGTTCATAGTGAATAGAGAGCTCCAAGTTCAAAGGGGTGATAAATTGTTGTGGAAAAAATGAGACAGCCAAGCCACTAAAATACTATGAGCATCCACCTTATTCATAATCATCACAATTTTATGAATTACTGAGATCATCCCTCATTTTACTGTGCCCCAAGGAATAAAGATTCAGCATGACCAACATTTCCTTGTAACTTAGATTATCTAGTCCAGACAGCATCCTTATAAATCCCTGCTACACTCTCTCCAGTTTGATAACATCTTTCTTGAAACTGGGTGACCAGATCTGTACACAATACTCTTATGTGCTCACAAAATAATCTGCAGATGCTGGGGGTCAAAGCAACACTCACAACATGCTGGAGGAACTCAATAGGTCGGGCAGCATCCGTGGAAACGATCAGTCAACGTTTCCGGCCGGGTCCTGTTGACTGATCATTGACTGATCGTTTCCACGGATGCTGCCTGACCTGCTGAATTCCTCCAGCGTGTTGTGAGTGTTACTCTTACGTGCTGCCTCACCAATGACCTACATAACTATACTTGATGTTTGTACTCCTAAATTTGATGTCCTGACTGATTAATTCCAGCTTCCTAAATGCTTTCTTCACCATCCTGTCTATTTGCACAACTGTGCTCTTGTACTCTCAAGTCCCTCTGCTCCACAACACTTGTCAGTGCCCTCTACAAGTCCTACCCAGGTTTGAATGTTCAAGGTGTGTCAGCTCACACTTAAGTTGAAATCCATTTGCCATTCTTCATGCTATCTCTCTGGCTCAGGGTTTCCCAATCTTTTTATGCCATGGACCCTTACCATTAGACAGATTGGGAACCCCTGTCCTAGCTGATCAAGATCTCTTTACAAGTCAATGTAACCTGTTTGACTACATTAGCAAACTTGCTAACCATGCGCTGAACATTCAAATCTAAATCATTTACTTGCATAATGAACAACAGAGTCTCATCACTGATCCCTGGACCACCCCACTAGCATCTGCTTCCTATCAACGAGCCAATTCTGAATCCATCTCGCTACCTTCTTCTGAATTTCGTACAACATAACCTTCCGGATTAGCATGCCACACAGGATCTTGTGAAAGGTCATAAAGTCCATATAAACAACATCCACTGTCCTACCTTCATCTATCCTTTTAGATACCTCTTCAGAAAGCTCCAAAAAATTTGTCAAACATAATCTTGCACGCAAAATGGCATGCTGACTAACTCACAAACCATACTGAAGTGAAGAGACTTTTGAAGATAAACTAATCTCACTCTAAAATAGATACACCTAATTCTCAATCTTACAGCTTTTTTCTGGCAAAATTAACTTTTCCTAACATTTAATATCATATTTTAATTCTCCTATAATCTATGATTGATTACAATATCCTGTTAAGTTTGCACCTTAAGGGGAATACACATTTATTGCAATTAATATATTACTTCTTTCAATGATAACAATGGCCTGCCCCTGTCTTGCTCTTTAAGATAGCTTCCATGCCTGGTACTGTACTTCATACTTTTGGTTTCCTTTGTTTATATTGAAACCATGGTTTTTGGTTGAAGAACTGTCCACTGCTTTAAAATTTAACATAAAATTTTGACATTTTAAGGATGCTCTTTCCTTCAGGTCCCTTTACAAGATAATTATTAATAAACACTTCTTAATTGCACAATAATAGATTTAAAATATTGTGTTCCCTGAATCTTAACAAACCAGCTTATAAAAATTTCAAGCACTTATTTTCCACATTATTACTACTAATATAGTCTGCCTAGTTATATTTATATCAAAGTTCTCTGATTATTCTATCACCCTTTATACATGCCCTTCTAAATTCCAAAATGCATACTGTGCCTTAGACAATTACTATTCAAATGCCTCTAACAGCCGCTTTCAATGTTTACTGCTTATTGCTCCCTCTTAGACTGACTTGAAAGGAAATGAAGATTTGTTTATATTGCTATAATGTATGCAGAGAACAATATATTTATTCAAACAACTTGCAGGAACCAATCAAAAATATTCTCAATAACTTACAAACTTTACAGAAAATTATGTGCCCACAGCCCTGTGTCATAATTCAGATAACCCCCTCCTGTAAGACTGTTTCCGGTACCTTTTTCTTATTCCGTCTGCTTCTCTTTTAATATTTATATCTGTGCACCTGTAATGCTACCGTGACACTAATTTCCTTTGGGACCAATAAAGTATCTATCTATCTAGATTCAGACTGTAAATGTATTTCAATTAAAATAGTTTGATTTTAGATTTTATTTATAAATCCTCAAAAACTGCAGGATAAGAAGTAATTTGTCTAATTTATGTAGCAGGTATACAGATTGGTTCCATATATGATAACACACACACACACACACACACACACACACACACACACACATACACACGGTAAATATATAACTACAGGGGTATTCAGCAAATCAGATATCTTATATGTGGAGAGAAACAGGGTTAAGATTTCCAGGCTCTTTGCCAGAGCCGTCCACCAGTTCACAGTTCAGTTGTGATGCTGTCTGACCTGCTGAATATACCCAGCATTTAATTTTAATTTCAGATTTCCATCATCTGCACTTTTCTACTTTACTACAAAAAATTAAAGTAATAGGAGTTTTTAATTCATTAATTTAAAAAGAGGAAAATCTATTGTTCTAGATACTTGATTTAACAAAAAAGGAGTGTGCACAATAACTTAGTGCACTCTGCTTGTAATATGTTTCAATAAATGCAGCTTTGACATTTCATCAACTTACGGGAAGTCTGAAAAAGATTACGGCCTAATTAACTTCTTTCCTCTTATCAGACGTTAAAGAATTATCTTATACTTTATTTAATAATTTCAGATTGCTAGTTGGAGCATTTTCATATTGTGTTTGATGATTAATGATTTGAGAATGCCAGATGAGCTGACGAAACTGTGAATCAACTGATCAGAATCACCTGGAGCAAATGAATCTGGTGTCATCTACTAATATACTTACTGCACAAAATTGAGAAATATGAGTTTTGTGAGTGACCAAATTCTCCCTCATGACCAAATAGTCACATGATCTGTTGGAATGCTGGGAAATTTACAGTTAGAGTCTCATACATTACTCTCTTTTCTCAAATTTATGGGCTGTTCTTATGGTGGTGATTTCAGTAGTTAACCACTCCAGTAATTATAGTTAACTTGCTCCTCATTCCCTGATTAAAAAAACAGATAGTTTCTGGTTGTCTGGAATTAGCAATTATTTGGAATTATGGTACTGAAAGCAGAGCTACAGTCAATAAACAGGAGTTTATTGATGTAGGTATCTTTATTACCCAGAAACTCCAGAGGAGAGGGTTATGTTTCAGCATTAGGTGAATTGTAGCAGGCGATGGTTGCCCGGAAACCAGAGTTCATGTGTTCCAAAGCTTTGCAAGGCACTGCTAAAGTCAGTGATTGAAACAAACCAGTAAGGACAGGCATTCAAATGATTGAAGGAAATAAAGGAATATAACAAATGTGGGTATAGGCTAATTAGTTGCCATCCTGTGTTTACATTCTACTTTTAGTACCCAAAATAGCCCAAGGATTGTTTATGATAAACAATTCAAAATTGGATTTATTATCATTAACATGTGAAATGTATTGTTTTGTGGCAGTAGTACAGTGCAAGACTTAAAATTACTTCCAGTTATAATAAATTGATAGATATATCAAGCAAAAGAAGAGTAGTGAGATGGTATTTATGTAGTTTAGAACTTTTTTTTGTAATATAATTTTTATTGAATTTTCAAAAAAATACATGAAAAAATAGAATCTACCCTCCCCCCTCCCCTTGACCCTCCCCCCCCAAATATAATCCTACCTAAAAAGAAAGAAAAAGAAAAAAAAAGGAAAAAAAGAAAAGAACCGCCTGGGTATTGGAAAGTTTCCACATGCTCCATGGGATTCAAAATAAATTTGGTATAATTATTCGTTACTTTCCCCAAGTGGCCAAAATCTTTATCAGAGCACTTAAATATGCCATCCTATCTTTTGTAAATAAGGGCGCCAAATATTCAAAAATGTTACATATTTATCTCTTAAATTATAAGTAATTTTTTCGAGTGGAATAGAACTAGCCATTTCATTATTCCAACGATCCATACTTAAATACGAATCAGATTTCCAAGTAACTGCTATAGTCTTCTTAGCTACTGCCAATGCAATTTTTATAAATTCTTTCTGATATTTATTCAATTTAAGTTTCGGTTTTATCCCTTCAATATCACCTAATAAAAATAATACAGGGTTATGTGGAAGTTGAGTTGCAGTAATTTGTTCCAATAAGATTCTTAAATTTATCCAAAAGGATTGAATTTTAAAACAAGACCAAGTAGAACGTAGACAGTTTAGAACTTTGATGCAGAGGAGAAGCTGTTCCTAAAACATTGAGTGTGCATCTTCAGCTTCCTGTTCCTCCTCCCTAATGATATAATCAGAAGATGGCATGTTCCAGACGGTGAGTGCCCTTCATAGTGGATGTCATCTTCTTGAGGCACTGCCTTTTGAAGGTATCCTCAGTGGTAAGGAGGCTTGTGCTCATGATGGAGATATCTGAGTCTACAACATATTGCAGCCTCTTACAATCCTGTGCATTAGACCCTCCATATCAAGTGAAGTTGCAACCAGTCAGAAGGTTCTCCTTGGTACATGTGTCAAAATTTCCTCGAGTATTTTGGTGACAAACCAAATGTCCTCAGACTCTTAATGAACTATAGCTGCTGCTGTGTCTTCTTCATCATTGTATCAATATGTTGGGCCCAGGATAGATCTTCTGAGCTGTTGATGCCCAAGAACTTTCAGCTGTTCCACTGCCAGGGGTAGTGGTAGAGGCAGATACATTTTGGGCATTTAATGGACTGACTCTTAGGATGAAAGAAAACTGGAGGGCCATGTGGGAAGGAAGGGTTGGATTGATCTCAGAGTAAGTTAGATCGACGCAACATTATGGGCTGAAGGCCCTGTATCATACTGAATTGTTGTATATTCAATGACTGGAGTGTGTTCTTCCGACTTTCCCTCCCGACCTCCATAATCAAATTCCTTCATCTTGCTGTGCAAGGTTGTTGTTGCGACACCACTCAACCAGCTGATCTACCTCATTCCTGCACACCTCCACATCACTATCTGAGATTCCGTCAAAGCAGCAGTGTCACTGGCAAATTTATAGCAGGCGCAGTACTGAGTGTAGAGAGTTGAGTAGTGGGCTAAGCACACATCCTTGTTATTGATTGTCAGCGGAAGAAATGCTATGCTGATAAGATACTAGGACAGTTGTGGGAAAAAATGGCCAAGGAGGAAGACTTTAAAGATTCTCCTAGGGCAGGGGTCCCCAACCTTTTCTGCACCGCGGACTGGTTTATTATTGACAATATTCTTGTGGACCGGCCGACCCGGGGGGGGGGTAGGGTTGCCAACGGACAAGAGTAGCAGTCAAATACGTTGTGTTTACCCCGAGAAAGACTACCATGACCATGAAGCCTTGCACGGGCACCCGTGTGCGCATGCGTGTACGTGCCGATTTTTTTCTACAAATCGTTTTTGGTGATTCTGTTCAGGGGGGGGTGTTAATCACGACCAGAATATAGGTGATAAGTGGCTAATACACTCAATTACATTTCTAAAAGGGTTTATCTAACAAATTTAATATTAAACACACAGCGCATATTTTCCTCGTATGAATATAGTGATAGGTCAATTATCAGGGGAGGACAGGGTAAGTGTTGAACGAACTTCCAGTAGAGTGGTAGAGGCAGGTTCGATATTACCATTTAAAGAAAAATTGGATAGGTATATGGACAGGAAAGGAATGGAGAGTTATGGGCTGAGTGCAGGTCGGTGGGACTAGGTGAGAGGAAGCGTTCGGCATGGACTAGAAGGGCCGAGATGGCCTGTTTCCGTGCTGTAATTGTTATATGGTTATATAAGTCACTTATAAGTCAATAGCATCATAACATTTTAAGTAACGTTTGGATATTAAACACACAGCACATATTTTCCCTGTATGAACATATAAAATCATTGCAACACACCAATATTGCTGAATCAGTGGGAGCCCTGGGCTTGTTTCCCTGCAACAAGACGGTGCCATCGAAGGCGATGGGAGACAGTGATACTCGAAGGGGGTTCCTTATGTCCTGTCTATTCCGCAATTTAGTTTTCATTGCATTCATTGCAGAGATATGTCGGAAATGGAAGCAACGTTTCAGTGCTTTCATGGCTATCTCAGGATATTTAGCCTTCACTTTGATCCAGAATGCTGGCAGAGATGTTATGTCAAACATACTTTTCAGTCCGCCGTTATTGCAAGCTCGAGGAGTTGATCTCCTTCCCGCAGTGATATGGATGATACGTGCATAATGACCTTGCATGCGTTCAAGTTCAACAATGGGCGTGACAGGGAATGGGTATCGCCAAATCATATTGTTTCGTTGTGGCCTGGTAGCACATGCTTTGCGGCCCAGTGGTTGGGGACTGCTGTCCTAGGGAAGCTGTAGACTCCTTGAAGATGACATTGGAAATGATCTCTGAACTCCAAGCTATGCTACTGTGGTGCTCCTTGGCGTTGTGGATTAATTCAATGAACAGTGGACAATCAAAAAATCAAGGATGGGCAAAAGGCCACTATTGGAGCGCTGATTTATCTTTAGATTTCCATGGTTCTAAAGCAGTGTGTATACGAAGGGGCGAGGCCCACTTTAAAATGAAAGTCTTGCTCTACGAGGAGCCAGTGTAGGCCCGGGACGCCCTAGAGAGACCGAGCGGATGAGGAGAGGTACAGGGTTTCGGGTGAGCTGGAAAATGAAAGGTGGCCCACGGACATTTTCAGGCTGATTAACCATCGCCGCCCAGCGACAAAGATGAGCGATTTAATAAATAAATAAATAAATATCTCAAGCTGCCTCTTTCAGCGACGTCCCTCGCCGGAAGAAGGGCGTGTGATGGACAGCGGTTTAGTCCAATCGGTGAGCCCGGCGCGCGAGTTTGAAGCGAGTCCGGGCGGGCGTCCGGCCGGCCATGGAGAATGGCTCGGGCTCGGCGCGGTGCGCGATGAGCTGTCCGAACGGCCGGCGGCCGAAATCCGAAGGACGATGCAGAAGCGGCATGGCGCTGCCGTTGGCCGTTTGCAGCAGAGCCAGCCGGAGTTTGAGAACGCCTTTCAAGAACTGTAAGAATTTTAAAATTTAGGCGTACCGTTCATTGTTTGATGCAACGTACCGTGTAATTTCCAGGGCGGTGTGAACGTAGGTGACCTGAGCCGCGTTCCTACTGGTTATGTGACGAGAAATTTGAGTTATCTTTGGATGTTTTATTGTAATACGTCAGTGCAAGCAGTAAGCATTAAAAATGAGCTGTGTTATAATGCTCCACCCTTGGCATTGTCTCCGGATAGACGAATGGATCAGAAATATTGAACTCAAGGCTTGTCTGATTTTTTCCTTTTTTTTATGTTTAAGTGGTAGCAGAGCTTTAGGAACATTCATCTGAACACGGTGCCATAAAACATACCGGTGCTGCACTCAAATCGTCCTGCAGTCAGAGTGAAAATCAACTTAGTATACTGGAAGCAGGACAAAACGAAGCATCACGACTTTCGTTTCAAAAGAGAACTTCACCGGTATAAAAATAGAAGGCAATAATCTTCTGCCACCTCCAAACTCCAGTCTCATTTGGATGAGTTCAAAAAATATTTTCCTTTAGACGTTAATTATTTTATTCCTTTGACTACATTCACAGCGTATTTCAGTTTGCAGAATTGGTTGTTGATTTCCTATTTGCTTGGCTGTCGTGTTCATCTGTAAATAATGGTGCAGTGTAATTATCGCAGGCCTGCCATTGCTTTCTCATTTACAATATGACTTAATTTCCCAGGGAGCATTTTTTTAATTACAAAGTAAATGTTGGTTTTGGTGACTCTTGCAAGTTTCTTTATGCTTTATATCCCAATCAGAAAGAAGAATTCAACAAGAAAGGTGGTCAAAGAAAATATTAAAGCAAAAAATAGAGCATACAGACTTAAGTAACCAGCTATGTGCCCTAAGGATTAGTCCTAGGAATTCAATTATTTTATTAATGATGTGTCTAAATTTGCTGATAATATGAAAGGTGGGAGGGCACGCTGCTTGAGGATATTTGAACACTGCAATAGGGTACAGATAGGTTGAGTCCGCAGGTGAAAATGGTCAAATTTCGGTTTAACATAGGAAACTGGTCATATACTGGTAGGAAAGATCTGAAGACAGGATTTTGTCTAAACAGAAAAATTGCAAAACTTGGGACTTATATTTTCTTATCCATAAAATAATTACTTTCTACATCTGATAAGGGCTTTAGAAAGCAAAGGGTACATTGTTAGAGAACTCAGAGTTTAAAAAAATAGTTAAATATTGCATTTGTACATTGTGGTGAGGCCACATCACTATTGGACTGTTTTAGTTCCCTTTAAGAAAGAATATACCAGCATTGGAAGCAGTTCAGAAGTGATTCACAATGCTGCTTTTTTGTTTAAAAGTTTGATTTCTTTGTATATTTATGTTGTGATTTATTTTTGTTACAGGTATAAGTCTCTGCTTAGCAGCCAAGAGAAAGTAGCTGAAAATGTCACACTGAAGGAGAAATACTGTGCTTCCATTACTACACATAAAGATTGGGGCAAATTTGTAGCATTGCAGAATTTCCCCCAAATAAGCAAAAAACTTCCTTCTAAAGACAGCCATAAAACAGAGCCTTCCATTCATTCTGACCATGTGATGCTGAAAGACAGCAGCAGTAATGTGGCTATTGCTGGAATCTACAGTACCACAACTGAAACTGCAAAAATCTCTGCTAAAACTCACAATGTAAAACTTGACACATTTTTGGATAAAGCAGAGTCAAACACTGAAACTGGCTTCTCTGCTTTAATGCCACAAATTCTCCACACAAATTCAAGACCCACACCTGATGATGAAGGAAAAACTTCTGAAGCCTTGCATGATGATGAATCCATCTCCATTAGCTCTGGAGAAGATTACAGAGAAACAGTTACCTGTGAAGAATGCTCAAAAATGTTTTGGAAAATGGCAAATAAAAGGGAACCCAGGAAAAAGCAACATGGATCAAGCAAGAAGAAGCTTTATGGTAAGATAATTACACCATAACCCTTCTCCCTTTCTCGCACTCCCATCCTTGCTTTCTTCTTTAACAAAGTGATTGCACAAAATACAATGAAAGTATATATGACAGTGAAGGTAGTTTTGCTATTGTGCTGCTAATACGAAGGTTTAGATCGTTAATCCAATAAATCTCAGTTTGTTATGAATCTGCTTTAAAATAGCAAATAATGAATTGACTGAAAAAGTGTCAATAATGATGTGTCAGTTTTGCTTTTTCATTAAAGTCCAAGCACTTTATCTGATCTCTAATGTTATTTTGATCTGCTTCACTTCTGCACATCTTACATAGTACTAGAATTGGTTTATTGTCACATGTACTGAGGCATAGTGAAGACTTGTGTTCAGTTCATACATATCAAATCATGACAGTGCACTGAGGTAAAATGGTAACAGAATGCAGAATAAAGTTTAATAGCTGCAGGGAAAGTATAGCTAAACAAGATCATAAGGAGGAAGAATGAGTTCAACTTTACATCTTGTACTAGGGAACCATTCAATAGTTGTATAACAGCGGAGTACAACTTGTCCTTGAGCCTGCTGTTTTGTGCTTTAAGCTTTTATCTTCAGCTCAATGAAGTAGGGGAGAAGATGCATTGTCTGCAATGGGTAGGGCCTTTGATTATACTGACTGCTTTACTGAGGCAGTGAGAAGTAATGAGTACTTGTAGAGCAGAGGCTGGTTTCCATGACACAGCTCAACACAACTCTGTAGTTTCTTGTAGTCATAGTAATTGCTATACCTAGTCATGATGCAACCAGATAAGATGCTTTCTGCAGAGATTTAAAAAATTTGGTTAATAAGGAGGTGTCACCCTCTTGAAGTAGTAGAGGCAGTAGTGAGCTTTCCTGGCCATGGCAGTTATATGGTTGGATGAGTACAAACTGTTGGTGATGTTCACTCCTAAGAAATTGAAGTTCTCAACCTCAGTACTGTTGATAAAGATAGAAGCATCTGCACCATCCCCATTTCTGAAGTAAATAACCAGCTGTCTTCCTTTGCTCACATTGAAGGAAAAGCTGTTGTCATGACACCATGTCACTAAGATCTGCTTCCTGTACTCTGAGTCTTAATTATTTAGATATGACCCACTATGGTGGTATCATCTGCAAACTGTCCTCATTGCTTACATATCACCTGCTAATTTTGAAATTCAAATTCAGGTTACTAATTGATAAAATTCAGTGGTGCTAATTCCAACTTGTAGATAAAATACTTGTAATATGTATTTCATCTGTATTGCCCTGGTTAAGGTTTCTACTGCTAAGCTGAGAGGTAGTTTATATTAGCAGTTTTCTGTAAAAGCAGTGTGCAGTGCTGGAAAGAAAGTTTTGGCTCCGCTTGTTGTCTAATTTAGGAATGTGTGACAGCCAATCAGGATTGTGGGATGTGAGAGAAGGTTCTAGAGAGCTCTGGGGAAGAGGTTTCTGAAGGACAGTAGTCTGGTGCAGAATGGGAATGCCACAGAATGCTGTTGGAAGAAGAGTCCCCATTGCAAGAAGTGCTTTGTGCAGATGAATGGCTCTAAGGAGGAAGGGCCGATACTCCTGAGAGAACCAGTTCATTTGAGATGGTCTTCGAGGGGAGTTCAGAATCTGGTGGGTGCTTTCATACATACATACCCTGTGTGTGAGTAAAGAGATACACCCCCAACTACTCCAGTATGAGCTCCAACATTATGTGCACATTAGACTGGTTGAACTGTAATGGCCCTTTTGCAGAAAAAAATGAAAATAACAGTTAAAGTTGAAAATTTGGTAAATATATTGTCTTTATAATTTTATGGTGGTGAACGATCTGTCATTTCTGGGCTACCAGTAACTGTTATGAGCAGTATTTACACAGCATTGGCTCAAATCAAACTTCCTTTAATTGGAACATCACAACCTTCCTGTTTTTTTGAACCCCCAAATCGTACTGACCCGAGACATATATCATTTATGAAAGGTGCCCTTGTCACTGCTGAGTCACATGGCTGTTAGCAGAGTTAGCAAACAAACCAAGTTTGTATACGAACCCTGGTAAGAGAATTACACACCCTAAGAGGTTTAGGAAGGGTCATTAAAAAAAAGCCTTCTAATAAGTACTCTACAAGTTATGCCAGAGGGTGTACTTTCAAAATAACATGCATCAGCTGTATTCTGAAAATCAGTACAATGTTATGTTAATTTTGATCATAAATAAGCAAGGTTCCTTAACATAGCTGGGGGTGGTAGAGAAGATAAGATCCCACTACCTATTAAATGCTCCCAATGGCATGCATCTCAAATAGCCTCCTGGCCTTCACGTGGGGCTTAGCTGCTAAGCCCAGTGATACAGTTTCTACTGAGAAGAGTCCACCTTAAAATCAGTCAAATGGGCAGGTGAGGCTCATTAGCCATGGTTGGCAGCTCATCAAGGAGAAGGAAAACTGATCTCAAACCACCACTGCCTTGCAGTTATACCCACTCATGGGGCAAGCTTCAGGAGTAAACCCCCAAAAAAAAATCCAGAGTTGAAGTCCTTAAGGTAGTCCTATGTTGAGTTCAGCGCTCACTGGCAACTTTTGCAACTCCACTGGTGCCAAACTATATCGGTCTCTTCTGTTCCTTTGTATTCATCAGCTGCACGGAGGGGTGAGCCTGTTATATGGGCAACAGCTTGCTTTCTATATTTTAAGTGGCTAAGTCTCCAGGTCCTGACAGGATATTCCCTAGGACCTTGAGGGAAGTTGGTGTGGAAATAGCAGGGGCTCTGACAGAAATATTTCAAATGTCATTAGTAACGGGGATGGTGCTGGGGGATTGGCGTATTGCTCATGTTGTTCCATTGTTTAAAAGGTGTTCTAAGAGTAAAGCTAGCAATTATCGGCCTGTGAGTTTGACGTCAGTGGTGGGTAAATTGATGGAAACTATTCTTAGAGATGGTATATATAATTATCTGGACAGACAGGGTCTGATTAGGAACAGTCAACATGGATTTATGCATGGAAAGTCATGTTTGACAAATCTTACTGAATTTTTTGAAGAGGTTACTAGGAAAGTTGACGAGGCTAAAGTGGTGGATGTTGTCTATATGGACTTCAGAAAGGCCTTTGACAAGGTTCCACACGGAAGGTTAGTTAGGAAGTTTCAATCATTAGGTATTAATATTGAAGTAGTAAAATGGATTCAGCAGTGGCTGGATGGGAGACGCCGGAGAGTAATGGTGGATAACTGTTTGTCAGATCGGAGGCCGGTGACTAGTGGTGTGCCTCAGGGATCTGTACTGGGTCCAATGTTGTTTGTCATATATATTGATGATCTGGATGATGGGGTGGTAAATTGGATTAGTAAGTATGCAGATGATACTAAGATAGGTGGAGTTGTGGATAATGAAGTAGGTTTTCAAAGCTTGCAGAGAGATTTAGGCCAGTTAGAAGAGTGGGCTGAAAGATGGCAGATGGAATTTGATGCTGATAAATGTGAGGTGCTACATTTTGGTAGGGCTAATCAAAATAGGACATACATGGTAAATGGTAGGGCATTGAAGAATGCAGTAGAACAGAGGGATCTAGGAATAATGGTGCATAGTTCCCTGAAGGTGGAATCTCATGTGGATAGGGTGGTGAAGAAAGCTTTTGGTATGCTGTCCTTTATAAATCAGAGCATTGAGTATAGCAGTTGGGATGTAATGTTGAAATTTTACAAGGCATTGGTAAGGCCAAATTTGGAGTATTCTGTATAGTTCTGGTCACCGAATTATAGGAAAGATGTCAACAAAATTGAGAGAGTACAGAGGAGAGTTACTAGAATGTTTCCTGGGTTTCATCTCCTAAGTTACAGAGAAAACTTGAACAAGTTGGGTCTTCATTCTTTGGAGCGTAAAAGGTTGAGGGGGGACTTGATAGAGGTTATTTAAAATTATGAGGGGGATAGATAGAGTTGACCTGGATAGGCTTTTTCCATTGAGAGTGGGGGAGATTCAAACAAGAGAAAGGGAGGACATTAGCCGGGAGGATGTGGAATCAATATGGGTAGAGCTGCATAACACTAAGGGGTAGAAAACGCTGGTGGGAGTTGTGTACAGGCCACCTAACAGTAGTAGTGAAGTTGGGGATGGTATTAAACAGGAAATTAGAAATGTGTGCAATAAAAGAACAGCAGTTATAATGGGTGACTTCAATCCACATATAGATTGGGTGAACCAAATTGCTAAGGGTGCTGAGGAAGAGGATTTCTTGGAATGTATGTGGGATGGTTTTTTGAACCAACATGTCGAGGAACCAACTAGAGAGCAGGCTATTCTAGACTGGGTATTGAGCAATGAGGAAGGGTTAATTAGCAATCTTGTCGTGAGAGGCCCCTTGGGTAAGAGTGACCATAATATGGTGGAATTCTTGATTAAGATGGAGAGCAACATAGTTAATTCAGAAACAAAGGTTCTGAACTTAAAGAAGGGTAACTTTGAAGGTATGAGACGTGAATTAGCTAAGGTAGACTGGCAAATGACACTTAAAGGGTTGACGGTGGATATGCAATGGCAAGCATTTAAAGATCACATGGATGAACTACAATTGTTCATCCCAGTTTGGCAAAAGAATAAATCAAGGAAGGTAGTGCACCCGTGGCTGACAAGGGAAATTAGGGATAGTATCAATTCCAAAGAAGAAGCATACAAATTAGCCAGAAAAAGTGGCTCACCTGAGGACTGGGAGAAATTCAGAGTCTAGCAGAGGAGGACAAAGTGCTTAATTAGGAAGGGGAAAAAAAGATTATGAGAGAAAACTGGCAGGGAACATAAAAGCTTTTACAGTCAGTTTTTATAGATATGTGTAAAGAAAAAGATTGGTTAAGACAAATGTCGGTCCCCTACAGACAGAAACAGGTGAATTGATTATGGGAACCAAGGACATGGCAGACCAATTGAATAACTACTTTGGTTCTGTCTTCACTAAGGAGGACATAAATAATCTTCTGGAAATAGCAGGGGACAGAGGGTCCAGTGAGATGTAGGAACTGAGGGAAATACATGCTAGTAGGGAAGTGGTGTTAGGTAAATTGAAGGGATTAAAGGCAGATAAATCCCCGGGGCCAGATGGTCTGCATCCCAGAGTGCTTAAGGAAGTAGCCCAAGAAATAGTGGATGCATTAGTGATAATTTTTCAAAACTCTTTAGATTCTGGACTAGTTCCTGAGGATTGGAGGGTGGCTAATGTAACCCCACTTTTTAAAAAAGGGAGAGAGAAACCAGGGATTATAGACCGATTAGCCTAACATCTGTGGTGGGGAAAATGCTAGAGTCAGTTATCAAAGATGTGATAACAGCACATTTGGAAAGCGGTGAAATCATCGGACAAAGTCAGCATGGCTTTGTGAAAAGAAAATCATGTCTGACGAATCTCATAGAATTTTTTGAGGATGTAACTAGTAGAGTGGATAGGAGAGAACCAGTGGATGTAGTATATTTGGATTTTCAAAAGGCTTGACAAGGTCCCACACAGGAGATTAGTGTGCAAACTTAAAGCACATGATATTGGGGGTAAGGTATTGATGTGGATAGAGAATTGGTTGGCAGACAGGAAGCAAAGAGTGGGAATAAACGGGACCTTTTCAGAATGGCAGGCAGTGACTAGTGGGGTACCACAAGGCTCAGTACTGGGACTCCAGTTGTTTACAATATATATTAATGACTTAGGTGAGGGAATTAAATGCAGCATTTCCAAGTTTGCGGATGACAGGAAGCTGGGTGGCAGTGTTAGCTGTGAGGAGGATGCTAAGAGGATGCAGGGTGACTTGGATAGGTTAGGTGAGTGGGCAAATTCATGGCAGATGCAATTTAATGTGGATAAATGTGAGGTTATCCACTTTGGTGGCAAAAACAGGAAAACAGATTATTATCTGAATGGTGGCCGATTAGGAAAAGGGGAGGTGCAATGAGACCTGGGTGTCATTATACACCAGTCATTGAAAGTGGGCATGCAGGTACAGCAGGCGGTGAAAAAGGCAAATGGTATGCTGGCATTCATAGCAAGAGGATTCGAGTTTAGGAGCAGGGAGGTACTACTGCAGTTGTACAAGGCCTTGGTGAGACCACACCTGGAGTATTGTGTGCAGTTTTGGTCCCCTAATCTGAGGAAAGACATCCTTGCCATAGAGGGAGTACAAAGAAGGTTCACCAGATTGATTCCTGGGATGGCAGGACTTTCACATGATGAAAGACTGGATCAACTAGGCTTATACTCGTTGGAATTTAGAAGATTGAGGTGGGATCTTATTGAAACATATAAAATCCTAAAGGAATTGGACAGGCTAGATGCAGGAAGATTGTTCCCAATGTTGGGGAAGTCCAGAACGAGGGGTCACAGTGTGAAGATAAAGGGGAAGCCTTTTAGGACCGAGATTAGGAAAAACTTCTTCACACAGACAGTGGTGAATCTGTGGAATTCTCTGCCACAGGAAACAGTTGAGGCCAGTTCATTGGCTATATTTAAGAGGGAGTTAGATATGGCCCTTGTGGCTACGGGGGTCGGCGGGTATGGAGGGAAGGGTGGGGCGGGGTTCTGAGTTGGATGATCAGCCATGATCATAATAAATGGCGGTGCAGGCTCGAAGGGCCGAATGGCCTACTCCTGCACCTATTTTCTATGTTTCTAAGAGAACATGAGTTGAGAGTTAAAGGGCAAAAGTTAGGGGTAACATGAGGGGGAGCTTCTTTACTCAGAGTGGTAGCTGTGTGGAACGAGCTTCCAGCAGAAGTGGTTGAGGCAGGTTTTGTCATTTAAAGTAAAATTGGATAGCTATATGGACAGGAAAGGAATGGAGGGTTATGGGCTGAGTGCAGGTCGGTGGGACTAGGTGAGAGTAAGAGTTTGGCACGGACTAGAAGGGCCGAGATGGCCTGTTTCCATGCTGTAATTGTTATGTGGTTATATTTTACTGCGGTGGTTTGTGTATCATGTAGACAGCTGGGACACAACAATCTAAATTAGAATCAGGTTTAATATCACCAGCATAAAATTTGTTAACTTAGTGGCAGCAGTACAATGAAATACATGATTATATAAAAATTAAGAAAATCAATTACAGTAAGATCAATAACAGAAATTCAATAAGAGGAATAATAAAAGTAAGATAATGTTCATTGGTTCAATGTCAATTTAGGAATCAGATGGCAGAGGGGAAGAAACTGTTCCTGAATCACTAACTGTGTGCCTTCAGGCTGCTGTACTTCCTTCCTAATGGTAACTATGAGAAGAGGGCATGTCCAGGGTATGGGGGTCCTTAATAATGGATGCAGCCTTTCTGAAGCACTGCTCCTTGAAGATCAGAATCAAATTTAATATCACTGGCATATGTCGTGAAATTTGCTAACTTTATCATAGCAGTGCAATGAACTGCATGATAAATAAATGAAGAGAAAAAAACTGAGTTACTTTAAGTGTGTATGAAATAGTTAAAATAAGCAGTGTAAAATAGCAAAAATAAAAAGTAGTGAGGTAGTGTTCATGGGTTCAATGTCCATTCAGAAATCGGATGGCAGAGGGGAAGAAACTGTTCCTGAATCACTGACCTGTGTGCTTTCAGGCTTCTGTACATCCTTTCTGATAGTAACAGTGTTGGATACTACAGAGGCTAGGACACAAGATGGAGCTAACTAATTTTACAACTTTTTGTAGCTTCTGATCCTCTGCTGTCCCTTCCCCCAATGCCATACCATACATTGAAGCAACCTGTTAGAATGCTCTCCATGGCACATCTGTAGAAGTTTTCGAGTGTTTTAGGTGACAAACCAAATCTCCTCAAACTCTTGATGAAGCTTAGCCACCGTGTTTGGCTCCTTCATTGCTGCATCGATATGTTGGGACCAGATTAGATCCTCAGATCTTGACACCCAGAAATTTGAAATTGCTCACTCAGTTTCTGATCCCTCTGAGGACTGGTTTGTGTTCTGAAGTCAGCTGTTTGGTCTTACTGACATTGAGTGCAAGGTTGTTGCTACAACCCCACTCAACTAGCTGGTATGTCTCACTTCTGCAAGCCCTCTTGTCCATCTGAGATTTTGCCAACAATGAACAAATGGAAGGTCTCAAAATAAGCAGGAGTTGTATGAGAGTATTTAGAAATTGAGAATTTTTGTATAGGTATTAAGTTTCCACAGAACAGGTTATTTGAAGATTCAGTTTATTTTTTATGATTGTCTATTGTAGTAATGTGATTATGCTGACTTCCATTCTAAATGGAAGGGTTTTTTCACAAATTTCACCAAAATGAAGTTGATAAACTGTGTATTTGTTTCTTGTGAATTGCCCACACCAGTGTGTGTCAATTTTCTTTTCAAAGTGATGGAAGATTATTATGTAAGTTGGAGGGGGGGAAGTGCGCAATGATCTCTGCCTCTTGTATATTTTTTCCACAACTCTGGCATTTGACTGTGACACTAGGTCCCTAGGTTCTCAGCTCTGATTTCTTTTTTTTAGTCCTCTCCCCTGAAAGTCATGCCATTTTTTAAAAAAAACACACCTAAAGCATTTTAAAATGACAAAATAACAGCTCTGTCTTGTGTTAGGTATTGTGTTACAGCTGTGAAATAAATATGATCTTCTCTTCTTTGCTCTTCCTTATCATAAATGTATGCTATAATGTGTTTGTACTGGTGTGGGAGACTAAAATGTCCCAGTGAAGACAGAGATTTATTGTTTGATATCAATTTAGTTGGTTGTCCCAAAGCACCCTCCTACAATCATTCTTCCTAATGAAAAGCAGGGACAAATTGAATCACAAGTGTGGAAATTGAGTAAGAAATAAATCAATGCTAGTTCTTTTATTGGGCCTGATTAACCAAAATTAATTATTGACATTAAAGTTGCTTCTACTGTTAATTTTTGTAAAAAATGGAACTCAGAATTGAATGAAAACTAAATTTATGATTTTTGAAATATTTGCTTCCTATAATTGGCCAAGAAATGGATGCTATTAAGCTAAATATGTGATCCAGTGCCATAAAAGTGGTGTATGGGTGCAATCCCATAAAGTTATAGTTGAGTTTTAAAAACTTGCTTTCAAATTGTGTTTAAAAATGCATGTTGGTTATTCATAGCTATCTCTCAAACGTTCCACAGGGTCAAGGATAACCTGCTTCAACTCCAGTCCAGAAGTAGTTGCCAAGGCCTAGACTGGATTTGATATATGCCAAGTGTGTGATTGAGTAATATTAGGTGGTGGTGTTCTGATGAAGTGTTTTGAGGTTTATCTTGCTTTCCCAGAGTCTTTTCTTCTTTGATCAGTCTGGGCTCATGTCTTGAGAGCAAGTCTAAAAGTGTTACTTTTTTGTTGGAGAATTTGAGAATATCTTTGAATTGTTTCCCCTGTCCTGATGGAATAGAATAACTGCCTCAAGAGTCTGGGTATCAAATATATGAATGATGTGACTTGCCTTTTGAAGTTAAAACCAGAATTGTATTAGCTGAGAGTAATTGGAACCTAATGCCAATGATAACCAAGGAGAGTGAGCAAATATTGATTCATCAAAAGATCTGAGGATTGTTTTTTTTTAAAGTGATAGTCAAGTCAAATTTATTTATATAGCACATTTGAAAACAACCCACATTGACCAAAGTGCTGTACAGATCAGAGCAAAATACAAGAAGCACAGGCATAACCAACAAGGCAAACAGCCTATAGGCACAAAAGAAACAACACAAGGGCCTAGGCACAAGCCAAAAATCAGCCACATCAAGGGGATTCAAACGCCAGTGAATAAAAGTAAGTTTTGAGCCTGGGTTTAAGAGTCAATGAAGGGGGCAGATCTGATAGGGAGGGGAATGCTGTTCCACAGTCTAGGGGCTACAGTAGCAATAGTGTCTCCCTAGTGCTTTGAGGTGCCTGCTGCAACTAGTTCATTTTGCCAAACCAGGAGACCATGGATCTTTGCTGCAAGGTAAGCGAATCTTACCTTGGTAGGCCACACACTTAGTGCTAGGTTTGGGGTTTTGATCATTTGAACTTTTGTATTCTTTGATGCCTTGGATGTAGTAGAGCCAGTAGTGAATTTCATTATGGATATTTGCCTTTACTGAGGAGTAGGTAGTAGGTCCTGATAAATAGGAAAACAGGTGCTTTCCAGAGGAGGGGGTAGGGTTTGAGTTGTGTAAAAATTGTGCATTGGGGTGGCAGAAAGAAGAATACCTTTAGTTTTGCAGATATACGGAATAAGGACTATTCTTTTGAGGGGTTCAATGAACATGTCTGTGATAACATGCACACAGGGGTTTCTGCAGATTCTGGAAGTCCAGAGTAACGTACACCAAATGCTGGAGGAACTTAGCAAGTCGGGAAGCATCTATGGAAAGGAATAAACAGTCGACTTTTTGTGGAAACATTGACTCTTTATTCCTTTCCATAGATGCTGTCTGTCCCGCTCAGTTCCTCTAGTATTTTGAGTGTGAAAATGTGTTATTATGCCTCATTGCATACACAATCTTTGTACTGTATCAACAAGGAAAATATCACGATGCATTCTACTCCTTAGTGCATTGCATGTACTTGGATATTGATGTTTAACTTTTCTTGCTATTGATTTCAAGATCCTAACAGCATTCTGAGTGCAGCTCAAAAAAACTTGCTAGCTTTAATTTGGTTTTGCAAATTGCAGTGACCTCCATTTTCATATAGATTTCTCTTTCAGATCCTGCTTCATTATCCTGTGACCAATGGGTCTTGAAAAAGCCTTTGTTGCCGAGAGGTAATCTGCGTAAATACAGAAGGCAAGTATTCATGTTTTTGATTTATTGGGAAAATGTCTTTGACTTTTTAAGTTGAGCTATTCCCAACAATTGTTAAATTGATCTGGAGCAGAGGCAATGAACAATACAGGAAAGGATTTTTAAAAAAAAAAAACTATTAACAAAACATGAAGTGCTGCAGAAATTCCTTGAAATTGAAAGGTTCAGCCACATCCACGGAACAAGTTTCTCTTAACAAGTTCTTTCAGGTAGTCCTGACGAAAGGTCTCGGCCCGAAACGTCGACTGTATCTCTTCCTATAGATGTTGCCTGGCCTGCTGTGTTCACCAGCAACTTTCATGTGTGTTGCAAGTTTCTTTTATGTTTGTTTCTGTCTCCATCCACATGGTTTTTAAAGCTTTGAAAAAAAACCTTGTACTTAATCTCTGGATTGTTACCTGAGTTTCATACAAAACTAGACAACAGGGTGACCCGTTGGGGCACCCTTTGAGAGAAGGGTAGTGCAGTCTGATGTGACTAGAGTGAACATAAGATTTTCCTGAATGCTATTGGTATCGCTTTGCTTTAGAAACTGAAGTAGAAAACCTCAGTTTATTAAAGAAGAACGACGTGTAGCAAAGCAAATATAGCTCCTCCTCGTTTAACATAGGACATTTTTGATGGTATTGTGGCAACCCACTTTCTACGCAGGTGAACCGGCTCGCAAAATGGCGCGCGTGTCGGCAGAGAGGCCAACCCCAAAATGGCGCTGGGCCGCCGCCTTCATCAGCAAGGGGAGAGAGCCCGCGCGCGGGAAGAAACTCTTGTAATGCACCTCTGACGTCATTTCTGCCCAGAGAGGGCAGGAACGGAACTGTGTAAAAGCCAGTGCCGCAAAGTTTGAATAAACTAGTCTCGAGTGCAACTTACTTCGTTACTTCTAGCTCTGTGTGTAGCATATCGCTACAGTATCATTTCTAGTTTATCTGCCACCCTTGTGCCTCTCATCATTCTGGAGACTTGCAGTCCTTTCATTTCCCATCTCTTCATCTCTTCTGCTGTTTGTTCTTTGTCTCTGATCCTGGAGACGTGCATTTCTCAGCTCCTTTGTCTCTTCCTCTCTCCTCCTGTGCCTGTTTTTGTCATTCTGCAGACGTGCAACCCTTTCATCCCCTGTCTCTTCACCTCTTCTGCTGTTTGTTGTTTGTCTCTAATCTTGGAGACGTGTATGCCTCTTCTCTGTCTCTTCTGATCTTTTTCTGTCCTGACTCTTTAATCCTGGAGTCGTGCGGCCCTGGCCTCATCCGATTCTTGTTCTCTCCCTCTCCTTGCCGCTTCCCGACGACATTTGGCGTTGTCTCTTGACCTTAGTGTCCTCCTTCCCTTTCCACGCGGCATAATTAGGCTGACCATTTTTTACCCTAATGCTGGATAGAAGATATGAAGCAGTAACATCAAAGGATGCTGATTATTCTTGATGTGGTTGGGGCTCTCCTAAATGGACATGATTTAGTCACCGCTGTCCTTTGACTGCAGCAAAGGGTTTTATGGATGTCTGGAAGTACGTCATTACAATAAGATTTAATTTATCTCTTATTGATGGGTGGTAGTTAGATCTGTCCCAATCCTGCACATGCTGATGGTGATTAGCAGAATGTGACCCCTCGAAATAGAGCTGCCCTACCCTTTTGTTCCGGTAGGTGTCGCTGCTGAGGCTGGCCGTGCACATGCGTCGGCTGTCGCGTCCTAATTTCCATGATGGCGGATCGGCTCTCAGGTGAAAGTGAGCCTGTTGATTTTGGCAAATGAGCAATTTTATATAAATAACTAATCCTGAACTTTGCCTGCATTCTGTAAGTTAGCGCATTTTAATTGGATTTAGCCAAAAAAAGTGCTGCTGTAATGCACCGTTTGTGCTAATTGGAGGTCACAAACAGACAGAGCATGAGGGTTTTAATATATAGGTGCTAAGGAGAGAAACAGATCAAAAGTGCAAATCTGTTGCTGAAAGGACTGATGCATAGGATAAGTTTTGAATCGCGGGGCACTAGAATTGGGATTTGAGAACAGGACGTTATTCTTTCTGGGTCATGCTCTGGAGCAGGGGTGGCCAACCTTTTACATTCCATGTGTCAACTTTTTCATGCTCGAGTTCTATATTAACATATTTTTACAAGAATTGTGGGAGTACAAGAGTGGTATGGTGCATCTGAACTTGTGCCTGGAAAAAATTGATGCATGGAATGTAAAAGGTTGGCCACCCCTGCTCTACAGTAATATTATGACTATCTAGTCGGCTTGATAGTTTTAAACAAAAAGTTTGATTGGAAGATAAAGGAACAGATACATCCAGAAATCGCAAGCAAAAGATTAAGGCATTGGATAGAATAGAAATTTGGGTTAAAAAGAAATCAGGATCATAGGATACTGGATGTTAAGAAACTTGGTAGATGAGTTGTAAAAATTTAAATAATTTAAAACTCTTATGCCAAGTGTCTATTCTTATAAGATAACGAATCCTTTGGAAAACTATCTAAAGTTGTGCTGTATATTGAATTCCAAAAATAGTACATTTTTAATATTGTTAAGTCTGAGGACTTTGCTCTCTTTCCACTGGATGTGGACAAACCTAGTCTCACCTGACTAGGTTAGTCTTACTATGCTGTATTTTGTAACACCTGCAATTTTCTATCTAGTTTCTCACTATCTTTTCCTATTCACACATTGACCTGATTATCAATTTTTACAGGTTATTCCTATGGTCAACCTGATGTTATCAGATCAGAGATTTTTTTCAAATTGTGGTTGACTGCTGTTGGAACAGCTTGAAATTTCTGTAAATCATGTGTTAACCAAAATAGAGGGCCTGTGTAATTTGAAGTTACAGTAGACAATTGTTTGTAAAAGATATGGCAGCAATATTAGAAATGTAATTAATATATATTTAAGCTAAATTTGTTGAAAGGTTAATGTCGCTCTGTCTGCAGTTTGACCACCACTTTGTTTTTATTTCAGCGTTCAACCACAATACTTTGCTTTTATGGCGATCTAGTATAGATCAAAATTTTTACAACACAGGAGAGGAGACTATTTGTGTCCATGCCAGCATGCAAAGCAAGCACTTCAGTTTTATTTCCTACAATTTTTAATCCCGGATTATTTTCTGTCAGCTACATATGACTGGGATGCAACAAGTCAAGCCTGTGATTCCAGGCACTAATTTGGAGAAGAAACCTATCTGGGAGCAACAGGTCTTCCATCAGTGGATACATGTCTAGTTACCCTTTGTCAGAATGGGCCTAATTTGATATGATATGGTACAAAGCTCATTCTATATTGCAATTATAGATGGCTGAGTTGTCATGCTGTAACTGAACTTCAAATAGTGGTGATCCAATACCATGTCATCCTTCCACCTAATGGAGAAATAATTGTATTCTCAACTTCCTGAATTGTACAAAAGTTATTTTACTGTAATACAAAATCAAATTATCTCTAATTTAAACTACCCAAGATTTTTTTCAAATGGTGCCAAACTTCAGCCCCTTACCTGTTCCACCTGTCACCTCCCAACTGTTCACTTCATCTCCCTCCCTCCCTCCCTCCCCCCCCCGCCCAAAAGAGACTTGGTCTCAACTGTCAGCTTGTACTCTTCGTCCCCCATCTTATTCTGGCTTCTTTCTCCTTTCTTTCCAGTCCTGGTGAAGGGTCTTGCTCTGAAACATTAATTGTTTATACCCCTCCATAGATACTGTATGACTTGCTGAGTTCCTTCAGCACTTTGACTGTTGTGTACAGAAGCAACATACAATGTATTGGAGACACAAGAGACTGAAAGTGCTGGAATCTAGAGTTTAGGAAGAAAAACACAAATTGTTGGAGTAACATTTGCCCTTCCTCATCTGATTCCATCTGTTGTTTGCTAACTCTGCTCATTCCTTCCACTTGCCTCCTTATACTGGCTATCTCCCCTCTACTCTTCCAGTCTTGACCTAAACATCCACTACCCATTTCCCTCTGCAGATGCTGCCTGTCCCACTAAGTTCCTCCAGCAATTTCTTGCCCTTATCATCATTATGTGCCATGTCATATGACATGGGCAATTATGGCCTTCCATCTGTCCTTAATCTGTTTATTCATTTCTCCATCCATGACGATTATTGTTTTTGGCAACTTTTTCTACGGAGGTGGCTACCTACTGCCACCTTCTCACACTAGCCTTTATAAACTCTGGTTCAACAAGACTGCACACTAGGAATCAAAGCAAAATACAATGACTAATACTTTGATATTCATCTAATTTATTCATTGCTGTTAAGTGAATCTCATAAACAAATGGTATCAGGCTGTACCATATACACACACACACACTGGTTTTTAAAAAGGTATGTGCAGCATTCTTTAAAGAAAATGTGGTTCCTGCAGGATTAATACTCATTGCCAGCATGGAGTTTTACCAGTGAAGAAAAAAATCTTATTACCAAGGAGGCCTTTTGTTGTTTTTGTTTTTTTTGGTTGAATCCTTGATTATCACTGTTGTTTATGCTTTTTATTCTTTTTCCTACCATGTCCTGTTTTTGTCTACCATACCCCCTTGCCCCACTACATGATAAAATAATTGCTTTGTTCTGACATCCTTAAGAATATGGTCTCTCACTCAAACATACGTAACCCTAGGTTCGGCCACCATGCATTTGTCTAGGGGAAGGCAGCCTCTGATCCAGCCAAACTGAGAAATCTCGTTTGTGTAGATGCTGCGGGATGTGTTGTCCGGTTACAAATCCGAACGCAAAGTATCAGACAGTACACCTTATGCAATTTAACGATTGAACTCTATAAATCTTAATCTGACTATAGGATTAGGAAAGAAAATAAAGAAAAAGGGCCCATTTTAATGAAACAGTCTAACGTGCACGTTGGAGCTCATGGATTCGTCCGTTTGTTCCCCATCGACCTCCTCTGAGCGTTGCTGACTGTCGGATCCTCGCTCTGAGTCCATTTCGTCTGGCAGTCTACCAACTCTTTCCACTCGCGTCATCTTTCTTCATCTCTCACTGACAAAAGACTGTGAAATCCCTGCTCCTACACCCACAAGAAAAAACAACATGCCTCTCATTGGATAACACACATTCTAAAGCCCCTGTTATCTCTAGTCATAATCCAAACATTGCTGCTACAGAGCAACCATTACCTTCAAGTGAAACCTTACAGAGAGCCCATTACATTAGCAGTGAAACCTTACAGCCTGTTACCCATCTTCAGGTTCAATTTAACTTTCAAAAATGAATGGAGTTTGGGCTTCGCAGCCTTTTCTTAATAGTCTTACAATTAATTCTGAAGGAAACAATAGGTCAGAAATTGTTGGAGTCCTTCTGAAAATCTATCTTTTTCATTCCATCAGTTACCTTCTAAAACGGGTTCCCAGCCTTTCTTATGCCATGGACCCATGCCATTAACCGAAGGGACGGTAGACTGCAGGTTGGGAACCTGTATTCCAAAAGGGAACAAATCTCTATTTGCAGTTGCTCCTTTCATCAGTTTGTTATTTCCATGTCAGCAGTGACAACCCAACTTTGCTGTATTTTAGAAGCGAAAAGTGATGGTAATCTGATATAAAGTCAAATACTCAATTTTCAGCATCTAAGAAGAGACAAACAGTTCAACACAAACGAGATGCTGGAGAAACTTAGCAGGCCAGGCAGCATCTATGGAAATGAATAAACAGTTGATGTTTCAGGCCAAGACTGGAAAGGAAGAGGGAACAAGCCAGAATGAGAAGGTGGGGGGGAGGGGTAGGAGTACCAGCTAGAAGGTGATGGTGAAGCTAGGTGGGTGGGGGAGGGTTTTAAAATAAGCTGGGAAGGGATAGGTGGAAAAGGTTTAAGGGTTGGAGAAGGAGGAATCTGAGAGGAGGTTGGACCATTGGAGAAAGGGAAAGAGCTGGGACACTGGGGAGGGGAGGGGATAGGCAGGTGAGGAAAAGAGGGGGACCAGAGTTGGGTATTGAAGAAGAGGGAAGGGGGCTGGGGAATCGTTCATGCCATCAAGTTGAAGGCTAGCCATAAGGAATATGAGGTGTTGCTCTTCCGGCCTGAGTGGCCCTATCATAGAGGAAGAGGAGACCATGGATCAACAAGTTGGTATGGGAATTGGAATTAAAATGGTTGACCACTGGCAGATCTTGCTTTTTGTGGATGAGGTGAAGGTGCTGGACATAGTGATTTTCCTCAACCTATGTTGGGCCTCACCAATGTTGGGGAGATTGTAGTGAGAGCACCAGATGACTCCATCAGATTTGTAGGTGAAGTGTTACCTCACTTGGAAGGACTATAGGGTCCTGAGCTGAGGTGGGGAAGGAGGTGAATGGGCAGGTGTAGCACTTCTGCTTTCAGAGATAAGTTCCGTGAGGGATGAATAGACAAGGGAATCATGGCAGGAGCAATTCCTGTTGGGGGGTGGGGGGGTTGCAGGTAGAGAGGTAAAGGTGTTTTTGGTGGTAGGGTTCCATTGAAGGTGGTGAATGATAAGCTGGCTCGAGTTGGTAGGTAGGGACAAGAGGAACCCCATCCCTGTTGAGGTGGCAGAAAGATGGGGCGAGGTGGTTCTCCAGGGAATGGAGAAATGGATGGCAGCATCAATGATGGAGGAAGGGAAACCCCATCTCTTTGAAAGAGGAGGACATTGTGATGTTCTGAATAGAAATGCCTCATCCTAGGAATGCAGATGAAGGAACTGAGAAAAGGGAATGGCATTTTTTGCAGGAGACAAGTTGGGAAGAGGTAGGGTCAAGGTAGCCATGGGAGTTGGTAGCCTTATTAAAGATATATGTATTGAGTTTATCTCCAGAGGTGAAGACAGATTCAGAAAGGGGAGAGAGGTGTCAGAAATGTACCAAGTGAATTTAAGGGCAGGTTGGAAGTTGGAGGCAAGTTGGTGAAATTGATGAGCTCAGCATTGGTTTCAAAGGTACATTTAATGTCAGAAATGTATATAATATACAACCTGAAATTCTTTTTCTTTGCAACCATCCACGAAAACAGAGGAGTGCCCCAAAGAATGAGTGACAGATAAACGTTAGAACCCCAAAGCCCCTCACCAGCTTTCTCCTCCCACGCGTAAGCAGCAGCAAAGCAACATTCTCCCCCCCCCCCGCAACCAGCAAAAAAAAGCATTGGTGCCCCCCCCCGCCAAGCACTCAAGTGTGCAGCAAAGCATCAATAAAGACACAGACTTGCAGTATCCCAAAGACGACTCGTTCACCCACTAATGGTGTATGAAGCAGTACCAATGCAGTGTCAGTGTAGCGCAAAAAGATTTGGGGAGCAGAAAGGCTTGATACATGGATGGTTCCATGCAACAAACAAAAAGGCAAGCAAGGCTGGGGACCATGTGTGTGCCCAAGTTGCACCTTGAGATGGGGAAAGTGGGAGGAATCAAAAGAGAAATAATTGAGTGTGAGGACTAGTTCCAGCGGATGGAGTGTGGTGAGGAATGAGAACTGGTCAGGTCTGTTGCAGAGAACAAAGTGAAGAGCTTTAAGACCTTTGGGGAATCAAACTGTATAGGGATTGAGCAGCCTTAGTGAAAATGAGGTGATCAGAGCCAGAGAATTGAAAGTTGTTGAGATCGAGAGCATGTAGTGTCATGGATTTAGGTGGGAAGGGACTGAACCAAGGTGGAGACAAATAGATAATGTTGCAAATTATTATGCTTTCATTCGGACTAAGAAATGTTACAAACCTGCTTTAAGTGGCAAAGCAGATGGTGAGGTGAACAGAGTATTTGCAATTATCTGGAGGAAACCCGATGACACACTGTGTTGGTGTTGAAATGAAGGACAATGCATGACCTGCTGTGTATTTCTAGCCAACTTCTATAGAGGAAAACTTGCAAGCTGAGTACTTTGTATAAGGAATAGCCAGTTCTGATGGAAACTAGAATGGCTGGTTTTATGAGATACCTGAATTCAGAATTAAGTTTTGAGGTCAGTAACATGGCTGAATGGAAGGTGGAAAGCAGTTCCTTAGTTCTTTGTGACTTCATTGGAACAACAAGAGGCCAAAAACAGAGATCATAGTGGGATGAAGAAATGAAGTGACTGGCAACTAGAGTCCAGGGTCAGCTTCGTGGAATGAAGAGATGATTTGCAAAGGATACACCTGGCACCAACTGTGTCTGGATCACTTCATTTTCTCACTTATTATTCTATCATTTACATCTCATTTGTTTTCAACACCCAACAATCTTCCCTATCTTCCCTGCCACTTAAACCAAGTTGTCCTGATAAAGCCTACAGAAAACTCAGCAACATACATAAAAGTTGCTGGTGAACGCAGCAGGCCAGGCAGCATCTCTAGGAAGAGGTACAGTCGACGTTTTGGGCTGAGACCTTTCGTCAGGACTAACAAAGGGTCTCGGCCCAAAACGTTGACTGTACCTCTTCCTAGAGATGCTGCCTGGCCTGCTGTGTTCACCAGCAACTTTTGTGTGTTGCTTGAAATTCCAGCATCTGCAGATTTGCTCGTGTTTGTGAGAAAACTCAGCATCTATGGAAGGGACAGTTTATTCCTGACTTGCTGGGTTCCTCCAGCATTTTGTGTGTTGCTCAAGATTTCCAGCATCTGTAGAATTATCCTGATGAAACATTGTCAACCTGAAATGTTAACTTGCTCTCTCCTGATACTGACTGACCAGAGGATCTCCAGGATATTCTGTCTTCATTTAAATTGAGTTTAAATTGTTGCGTCTTCTAATTTTGGTTGTGATTCTAATTACAGGGAGATAAAGCACCTGCAATCACTGGGAAAGCCTGCCCAGGTGAAAGAAACAGCAAAATGGATTCCCCAGTGTTCCAGGCCGCATGTGTTTCTACACAGGTAAAATTGTGTGTCTGTTCCTCCAAAAGATGAGTTTTAAGTTTTTTTTTCCCCTGATAAAGTATTTTGTTACCAGATTCACTCCTCTAAAAGCAGTACTCAGTGCATTTTGTAGAATTACACTGGGGCCTATTTTTCCAGTGAAGCTATTATTGGATTTGGAAGCATATCGTTCAATGAAGAACTGGTGTCCATGTATCAATACAATGACATTCAAGATCAAATATTTTAAATAACCTAATCTCTCCTGATTGTGGATTGAAAAATGGTTATAGTTGAGGTAGACTGTTCAGTATCAGTAAAGTGATGAACTGAAAGTTTTTTCTTACACTGTTCCTTAAAACTTAATTTATTGATTATTCCTAATATCTACTTAAAATACATTTTTCTCTGATTTTTGATCTGTTATCCTGTGGTACTCTCCTAAATTAGAATTTAGCTTAATCAAGCTGTCTTAAATTTTGACAAAATTGCCTTTTTGGACAGTTACTTTTCAGCAATATTAAAGTTTCTACCATCTTGTCCCCATGGTTCTCATTTTTGACATCAATTAACCTTGGCTCTTATTTCTATTGTCTCTATTGCTATAATGCCTCCATTTGTTGTCTGTGACCTGTCTTTTTCAGTATTCAAGATGCATTTTGTCAAGAACTTAATGCACTTTGACTTTAACTGATTTGTATTCTACACTGTTCAAAATTTAATTCTTCTTGAATGCTGCTCTCCATCAACTATTTTGACAACCCTCAATGGACATGTGCATTTCTTAATTCTCTTTCCTATTTGAGCAATCTTGCACACAGACAAAAGTAAAATCACATCTCTGTTCGCCTTCAGACTGAACTGGAATCCTTCAACCATTGAAACCTGGAAAATTTGGACATTGCCAAATGCTTAAGTCCAAGGCCTACCATTGCCTTGCCTTCATCAACTTTCCTGATAACTTCCTCAAAAGACTTTGTAAGATTGGTTAGACACAACCTACCATGCACAAAGCCACACTGACTATTCCTAATCAAATCCTGTCTATCCAAATACTTATATGTCCCTTGGAATATCTTCTAATAACCTTCCTACTACTGATGTCAGGTTCATTGGCCTATAATTCCTGATTTATTTTTAGGGTCTTTCTTAAACAACAGAAGAAAATTAACTATCCTCCAGCACCTCATCCTTGCCTAATGATTTTTTTTTAATAATCTCTGCTAGGACCACTGCAGTTTCTGCACTAGCCTCCCATGGGGTCCAAGGGAGCACCTTGTCAGGCCCTGGGGATTTATCCACCCTAATTTTCCTCAAGACAGCAAACACCACCACCTCTGTAATCTGTATAGGGTCCATAACCTCTCTGCTGCATTGCCTATCTCCCAAGTGAATACAGATGCAAAAAATCTATTTAAGATCTCCCCAATTCTGGCCCCATTAGATCTTTCTGATCTTCAAGAGAATCAATTTTGTCCCTTCTATCCTTTTGCTCTTAATATATGTAGAAGCCCTTGGGATTCTCCTTCACCTTATCTGCTAAAGCAACCTCATGCCGCCTTTTAGCCTTCCCATTTCCTTCTTTCTTTCCTTGTATTTCTTATACTCAAGTACCTCAATTGTTCCTACCTGCCTAAACCTGGTATGCATCTCCTTTTCCTTAACCGGGGCCTCAATATCTCTTGAAAACCAAGGTTCTCTAAACCTGTTGTTGTTGCTTTATTCTGACAGAAACATCCAAACTCTGTACACTCAAAATTTCACTTTTGAAGGCCTTCCACTTACAAAGTGCACCTTTGCCAGAAAACAATCTGTCCCAATCCACGCTTGCTGGATCCTTGCTGATACTATTTAAAATTGGTCTTTCTCTAATTTAGAATCTCAACCCAAGGACCAGACCTATCCTTTTCCATAATTATAAACATGAGAAATTCTGCAAATGCTGGAAATCTAAAGCAACACACACAAAATGCTGGAGGAACTCAGCAGGTCAGGCAGCTTCTATAGAAATAACAAATAGTCAACGTATGGTGCCGAGATCCTCCTTCAGGACTGGAAAGGAAAAGGGAACTGCCAGAATAAAAAGATGGGGGGAGGTGAAGGAGGATAGCTAAAAGGTGATAGGAAAGGTAAAGGGCTAGACTGGAAGGAACCTTATAGGAAAGGAGAGTGGACCATAGGAAAAAGGGGAGGAGGAGGAGAACCGGAAGAAGGTGATGGGCATTTGTGAAGAGGTTAGAGCCCAGAGTGGGGAATAGAAGAGGGAAGGGAGAGGGGATTTTTTTTAACCAGAAGGAGAAATCTATATTCATGCCATCAGGTTGGAGGCCACCCGGACGAAATATAAGGTGTTGCTCCTTCACTTAAAGGGTAGCCTCATCATGGCACTAGAGGAGGACATGGGCAGACATGTCAGAACAAGAATGGGAATCAGAATTAAACTGGGAACCAGGATGTTCCATTTTTGGCGGATGGAGAGGAGCTCCTCGATGAAGCAGTCCCCCAATTTACAATGTGCTTCTCTAATGTAGAGGAGGTTGCATGCAGGAGCACCTGATACAGTAGATGGCTCCAGCAGTTTCACAGGTGAAGTGTTGCCTAATCTGGAAGGACTGTTTGGGACCCTGAATGGAGGTGAGGGAGCAGGTGAATGGGCAGGTTCAATATGTACATTTAATGTCAGAAAAATGTACACAATATACATCCTGAAATTCTTTTTCTTTGCAAACATCCACGAGAACAGAGTGCCCCAAAGAATGAATGACAGTTAAACGTTAGAACCCCAAACCTCTTTCCCCCCCCCCAACTCCCCCTCCCACACATAAGCAGTAGCAAGGCAACGACCCCTCCACCACCACCAGGAAAAAAGCAACGCGGCCCTCCATCAGACACTCAAGCATGCAGCACTTTGGCCAGTTGCAGGGATATTCATAATTACATTGAAATAAATAGCATTATGATCACTAGATGCAAAGTGTTCCCTTTCACAAACTTTTGTCACCTGCCCTGTATCATTCTCCAATAGGACCTCTAATATTGTACTCTCTTAGTTGGGACCTGTATGTACTGATTAAGGAAACTTTCTTGAACACTTGACGAACTCTTTGCCATCCAGTTCTTTTTACAGTATGGGAGTCCCAGCCAATATGTGGAAAATTAAAATCATCTACTATCACAACCTTGTGTTTCTTTCAACAGTCTTTGATGTCTGTACAGGTTTACTCCTCTAAATCCTGTGGACTTTTGGGTGGTCTATAATATAATCCTACTAACATGTTCATACCTCATTTATTCTTCAGATCTATCCATTTAGCTTCACTAGACAAACTCTCCAGTCTGTCCAGTCTGAGCACTCCCATGATACTTTCCCTGACTAGTAATGCCACCTGCCCCTTTAGTCCCTCTTGCTCTATTACATCTAAAACAACAGAACCCTGAAAAATTGAGCTGCCAGTCCTGTCACTCCTGCAACTAAATCTCACTAATAGGTACAATGTTGTAATTCCACGTGTTGATCCATGCCCTAAGCTCATCTACCTTTCCTACAACTCTTTGCATTGAAATATATACAGCTCAAAATATTAGTCCCACCACGCCTTTGATTCCTGACTTTGTAGGTTTAACACTATCTCTACAACCACTGCACTGTCTATTCTAGTGCTAGGTTCCCACCTCTCCCTGCAACTCTAGTTTAACACCACCCCCCCCCCCCCCCCGGTGCAGCAGTAGCAAACGGTACCACTATGATAATAGTTTCCCTCCAGCATGTACAAAAATGCTGGAGGAACTCAGCAAGTCAGGCAGCTGCTATGGAAATGAATAAACGTTTGATGTTTCAGGCCAAGGCCCTTCTTCAAGACTGGAACGGAAGCCAGAAGATGGCAGAATAAAAAAAAAAGTGCAGGAAGGGGAAGGACAGTAGCTAGAAGGTTATAGGTGAAGCCAGGTGGGAAGGAAAGTTGAGTGTCTGGAGAGGAAGGAATCTGATAGGAGAAGAGATTGAACCATAGGAGGAGGAGGAAGAAGTAGAATACTCAGGGGGAGGTGATGGGCAGGTGAGGAGAGGCAAGGGACTAAAATGAGGAATAGGAGAGGGGAGGGAATGGGATTTTTTTTTACTGCAAGGAGAAATTGATATTCATGCGATCAGGTTGGCGGCTACCCAGATGGAATATAAGGTGTTGCTCCTCCACACCGAGAGTAGCCTCATCCTGACACAAGTGGCAATCATAAACCAACATGTGGGAATGGGCATTACAATGTTTGGCCACCAGGAAGCTCTGCTTTTGGGGGATGGAGCGGAGGTGTAGTTCAGGTGCAATCATCCTTTCTGTACAGATCCCACCTTCCCTGGAAGAGAGCCCAATGATCCAGAAATTTGAAGACCTCTTCAGCCATCCTACCCCATGTTATTGGTACTGACACAGACCACGGCCTCGGGCTGCTCACCCTCCCACTTAAGAATGCAGTGGACTGGATCCTAGATGTCTCTGACCCTGGCACCTAGAAGGCAACATACCATCCAGGAAACTCGTTCTCATCCACATAACTTCCTTTCTCCTACAAAGAAATCCACTATCACTACAGCTTACCTCTTTTCCCCCTCCCCCTTCCCTTCTGAACCACAGAGCCAGACTCGGTGCCAGAGACCTGACTGCTGTGACTAGGTCATTCAACCCCCTACCGCACCTCCCCTCCACTCCCCAGCCCAACAATGTCCAAGAGAGGAGCATTCCACTATCCTGTCTAGCATCTCCATTGCTCTAAATGTGCATAAAAAGGCAGAACAAATAATGAAAAAATGTATACGTATGGCCCATGCCTCTCCTCGCCAAACTCTCAACTCCCCACTCTCACTAGCCCACTCACACAATGGTCACTCTGCTTACACCTATTATCTCTTTATTGGATCTTGCCAATTGATAACGGGAAACAAACGGACCGTTGAATTGGAGACAATGGAGCAAAAGGGTAAGATTGTGGTAAATGCACTTCAAATGGTAAATCTGAGGTTGTCCGCTTTGGATATGGTGTATTAGTTATAATTTACAAGCTTGTGCAATTCCAGAAACTTGAGCTCCCTGCACGTTACATTAGGGTATCATAAAAATACATAAATTCAAAGACTAATGGAATGTTATCTCATAGTTTTTGCCTCCTTGTAGTTTTCATCAAAATCTGTACATAAAAACTCTGATCAGACCTGTTCTGGGCAGCCAGAAAAGTGGGATGTTCCTTGAAAGGAATGCAATCGAGGCATGTTGACAGGCAGAGAAACTAAGGGCAAAATTGAGAGAAATTGAAAATGCATCCCTAGGAAGTTAAAGGGATAAGAGATTATTTTTTTTCCCTGTTGGCTTTTGAGTCTAGGTCAAGAGAGAAAAATAGACCCTTCAGAAGTGAAGTTAGGTGTGTAATAGCTTCTAACAATTTTGAACTCTACAATTGGAAATTGCTGGATGTATTTATTTTTGAATGGATTTGATAACTAAACATATTTAAGGATATGGGATTGGAAAAGAAGGTATGAATCGATAATTACTGGAGTTAACTGTCAAGACCGACCTCTGTTTCCAGTCAGAATGTGGCCAAATTAAGTGAAGCTGGTCCCCTATTGTGTCACCGTATGATGTAATTTCTGCATTTAAAAGTCCACCTCTGCCTAGAATATACAATGTGATTTTGGACACCTGAATGCTGAGGGGCCTCCAGCTGAAATGGGAGTTTAGCTTTTCTCGGGTTATCTAAGTATGGGACTCCTTGGGTGTGAGAAGATGAAGGCAAGCTACCTTAGTTTAGGTTGTAAGAAAGATTAAGTAAAAATGTTATCAAACTAATGCTTCCTGCCATTTAAAACAAAAATCTCAGTGATTTCTCGGCTGCATCCTTTTTTTGAGATGGAAATGAGGAAAATAAATTAAGATATATTACTTTACTCTCAGGAATCTACAGTCCTGTAAGAGAAAAGTTGACAAATTTCTTCATGAGAGTGGAAAGAAACCACCTCAAAAGATAAGAAAGAGATCCAGGAAGAAAAATCTCTTTGTCTACATGCTTCCTGAAGCTCCTCCATCTGCTAATGTACTCTCAAAAAATGAAGACTCTGGATTTGAATTGGAGGTCAGCTCTGTAAAAAGGAAGCTAGCCTCAGCTGTCCTGAACAGAGAAACAAGGCTCAAGAGAGACGGCGATGATTTTTCGGATGATTTGAACACCATCGAAAGTGGGTTTTGCAGCTCTGACAGTAAGTCGGTGCTTTATGAGAATAGCACCTGTTTCAGGCAAGATAAGCCTGCACCTGATTTATGTGAACCTGAAACATCTGCCTTTTCAACTTCAACTTTATTTTGCACTGAAGACCATTTACATTCCCAATATCATGGTCCTAGATCATGGGAGGAAGCACCAAATGAAAGTTCCACAGTTCCTCTTAACAGTTCTTTTGGTTGGGTAAAACCCGGAGGGTTTACATCTATGATTGCGAAGTTAAAGGCTCAACATCAAATCTTACCGGGCAGTGTGATTAAAGAGACATGACCTGCCCTTTTGAAACTTGCCTTAAAGAAATTCAGTACAGTGCTGTTCACATTTACAGCTATTGGGTTTTCTCTTTGCATTGTCAATTTTAATTATTTTTCTCCTGAATTTGATCTGTTGCATTAAACAGCAGTGTTTAATCTGTACACTTTATTTAAATAAATGCTAAAGGCTGTGAATTCCAATGGCAGTCTCTTAATTAAATAAGCATCAAGCGTTGACCAGCTCAACACTGTAGGAAATGTACACAGATAGTGGAAACTTCATCTCAAAGCCTGTGTGTTCTTAATGCAACTGGAAGCAATGTAGAACGACTTTCTCTAGAATGGATCCTTTTTTTTTTGGCTTGCTGAAAACTTTACAGCTGTAATCACTAAGGTAGGTGCTATTACTTTGAGCTGTAGCAGATGGTGTTTATGATTTTTTTTCAACATTTTATACCAACTTGCATTGTCTTGTAGTGAGCAGAATGGCATTAAATGCGTATTTTGGTAAATGGATATTGTAACTTAAATATCAAGTTGGTAGTATAAAGGGGATTTAGTGAGGTTTGTTATTTAAGTTTTAATTTAGCATCAGCTTAATACTATCCCAGTATGAAGAGACAGCTGTCAGGTTTACCCCGATACAAAGGGGGGGCAATCTGTAAATCTGAAATTTTTGATTTGTTCAATGTTTTTTTATTATTCAAATTTTTATTATTATTTATTCTTATTTAACAAAGCAGCATAGCATATCAGAGCAGATACAGTACAGCATATTTATACAGCCATCCCATGACAGGAAAACAAATTAAACAGTTTTAATTACTTCTAAATGAGGTTAGACTTGATATTCATTGATGTGAAGCCTGGGATTAAAAATGGTACCTATGTCATCACAACCAATTTCAATTTATTCTCCAATCTGCTATAAAATTGCATTCCCATTTCTTGACCAGTGGGGGTGTGGTGAAGCAACAATTAAGTTAAAAATCCACTGGTTGAGTTAAAGGGAAGACACTAATAAAAATATGTTGGTAATCAAGGAATGAAAGTTCAGTTGGACCATTGTTGGCAGAATGATCAAGGGATAGTGTGAAAATTTAGGTGGATGTGTGCTGAAATCTATCAAGGAGTACTTTGAGCTATAAATTCAGCAAGGCTTGAGTGAATGGAATGACACTGGATAGGACAGCAAATAGAGAAGGAAGCAGACAATGTACAAATTGCGCAGATGAATGGCAGAATTTATTGTGTAGAATGGATATGATGACTGTTAAGCTTTAGGGTCACAGAAACAACATGGAAATGGGCCCTTCAGCAACCTAGTCCAACAATCAAGCACCCATTTACACCAGTGCTACTCTAACCTATTGTCTCCCACATCCCTATCAATTCTCCCCAGAATCTACCACTCACTCATTCACTGGGGCAATTTATAGTGGCCGGTTAACCTTCCAACCATTGGAAGTTAGGACCAATCTGGAGTCCACGGACCCCTTGCTTAATGGCATTGGTCGATGGCATAAAGAAAGGTTGAGAACCCCGGTTCTAGAGGAAATCATATGGTCAACAGAAAAATGCAAACTTCACGTGCAAAGTGCCCAAAGTTAGGATCAAATCTAAGTTGAAGCTGTGCAGCAGCAGCTCTACAAGCTGCCCCAATGTAACACTTTCACTTTAGTGGAAATGGAGTAGTTTTGAATCTAGGCCTAAATTTACATTTCAAATCTCAGTGTAAAGATGGCACAGTAGCGGTATCAAGAGTATTGTGCTGGAAACATAAATTGAAGGAGGAATTGAAATTCAAGTGGCAATAATGGTGATCGTGAAGCTCAAATTCAATGCTTGCATAGTACCAGGTTCCTTAAGATTGCTACAGATGGGCATGGAGGTGGGTATAAGCTCCAAATACCCATTAAATGCTCCTCCTTTGTCTCAAATGGCCTTTGATAACTGTCCAGCTCTGGATTTCATGTGTGACTTGGCTACTAGGCATGGTAGAACTGTTTCTACTGTCAGATGGAGGCAAATAGAGGTTACTGGTGCCTAAAAACCAGTTGCTTTGGGTAGATGGACTATGTTTGGCAACCAATCTAGGAGAAGAAAAACTTCCACTGCCTTGCAGCTATACCAAAGATGACTTTGGAATTAAACTCAAAGAAAAAGGCTAGAGCTAGAGTCCCTAAGGCAGTCTTAAGTTGAGTTCAATGCTGACTGCCAACTTCCACCTCCCAACAATGCCACGGGGGCCCAACTTTATAGGTCTCTGCCACTCCTTTAGCTTCATATGCTATATGGGCAGTAACTTGTTCTCCATATCAACCTTGACCAACAAAGGAGCTCAGAGGAGCCAATGACATCTGGAACTGATGTGTGGCTAGAGTGGAGGTAGTACCTATTGACAAGATATCCAAGGACTATGTCAGGCATAGCTTTGATCATCTAGCCAAAGTTTGGATCCACGTAAGTGTACAGTAGCACAAGACACATCTTGGTTGGATTACCATCTCTGCCACAGCACTTGAATCTAAGATCAGCATACAGTATGTGCATGAAGTATAGGGCCCAGATGTGAAAAGGAGAACATCAACCACCTTGCTACAGTAGGAAACACTTTTCTCCAGAAAGGAACCTGTGAACTGTTAAGAGTAATGTTTGGGTTTAGGTCATTAACACCTAGTAATTGGCTTCAGCCACTAGTCTTCTGTTCCTTGGCAATGAATTTCCTAAAAGCTGTGAATACCAGAATCCCAGTCCATTTGTAACAATGCATTTCCTAAAGCTGTGAATACTGGAATACCAGTCCAGACGCTGCTGGTGCTGATGGGATGAATGTAATCAGAAGGTGTGAAGTTTTGTTTGTAGCTTCAAAAGAAAGCATTGTCTATACTTTGTAAATATGAATTGCCCTTTGTGTTTAGCAAATAAATATTCAGCCCCACACTGGGCCAGCAGACCTTTCTACCAAAGGGGCCTCCATATACCTGCTGTACCTTGTTTTGTCAAATAAAGAAGCTGCTTTCTATCTACTAGTAACACTCTCTCCAGTGATTTCATTCACATAACAACATGAACAAATAGCTGTTAAAATTTTAATGGTTGGACAAAATTAAAGTTGTTCCTTAAAGTAGTTTGAATGCTGATCCAGCATTCCCTTATGGCAGTTCAAGTCTAACAGGTGAACAATTTTAGCTGACTGATTAGTATCATTAGGGCCTCAGTGCTGTGAATATTGGCTTGGGATAGTCACCAACATTGTTAATGGCTTTAGAGTATTTTGCAGAAATATCATTGGTGGTTTTGTTCTGTTACTACCGTATGTTTCAAAGTACAAGGTATGGAATTACTTATCTAGAAGTCTGAGCTTTCTGTCAGTGTTAAGGCTTTAAAACTACAAATGTTCTGAAGTTGTCAAACATTGTGCTGACATACTGAACGTGCCTGTGAATTTCAACATTTATTTGTTGAAAATGGCTTCTCTAAGTGTGTTTATCCCAGATCATAATTGACAGACCAGTCTTGCAAATGTTACATTTGAGCCCTATTCTTGAGGACATTTCACAAACAAGTCAATGCTTTGAATTTCTACTTCCAAAAGCTGCATGGGCACTCTTACCTGCATAACTGAGCTGCCACATACCCCTGCTGTACAGCATTAGACCTGGAGTATACCCACTACAGGTGTTTAGTTTGGGGCAGAGGGCTTGTACGTTCAGATTTTTTTTGAAAAAACTGTTGCACCACAGATTTGCAATCAATTAGATAAATGTCTCATTAATAAGAAAGCAAACTTATTCAGTCAACTTCATATTTGCAAATCATTTTGGGAGAGTGTGAAGCTGATTAATTTTCATGATCTGGGTAACAATAGGAAGACAGTAGCAATGGCCTGCAGTTGGAATAATTAGCCAGTAACTATCTTCCTCTGCAGGCACCCTGACTCCAATTGGATGTTTCCTTAAGATAGCTGTCAGTTTTCATTTTCAATTAACACACCAATTCAGGGCTGTGTTTGAGCTCAAGGGCTTAAGTTAGTAGTACCATTGAGGATATCTTGCATCACTTCATTGATGATGAGGAATAGCACAGAGCCAGCTAACAAGCAAATAAACACCCAAGCAGCTGTTCCTCCTCTCTACATCATGTCCATCTCCCTCCTTGCATATGCCTGTGCAAGCATCACTTAAAAGCCTCTAATGTATTTGCCTCTAATACCACTTCAGGCATCCACAACTCACCTACCCCCTCTCACCTTCAAATACATGCCTTCTGGTATTAGACTTTTCAACCCTGGGAAACAGGTACTCTCATAACCTTTAAGCCTCTATCAGATCTCCCCTCAGCCTCTGACAATCCAGAGAAAATAACCCAAGTTTATCCTACCTCTCATGATGGTTTTCTCTCTAAATGAGGCAGCATCCTGCTGAACCTCTTCTGCACCTTCTCCAAAGCCTCAACATCCTGAAGTGGGGCAGCCAGAACTATATGCAATATTTAAGTTGCAACATAACCTCCTGACTTCTGAACTCAGTGCCTCGACTAATAAAAGCAAGCATTCCATAAGCCGCCTTAACTACCTTATCAACCTGCTCAGTCATTTTCAAGGAGTTATGAATTTGAATCCTAAGATCTCTGCTTAGCAACAGTGTATAGGCTCCTTACATTTGTCATACAGAGGTGCAACATCTTACATTTTTCTGGGTTAAACTCCCTGTACTATTTCTCAGCCCATACCTGCAACTAGTCTATATTGTGCTGTATTCTTTGCCAGTCTTTTACACTGAACACAACCCCACCAATCTCGGCATCATCTGCAAATTTAGTAACCCTTTTAGTAATCTTTTCATCCTAGTTATTTAAGTACATCACTCTGAGCAGAGGTCCAAGCACAGATCCCTGCGGAACTCCACTCTAATTACAGACCTCCAGCTTGAATGTCTACAAGACCATAAGATAAAGGAGCAGAAGTTGGCCATTCAGCCCATCGAGCCTTCTCCGCCATTTTATCATGAACAGATCCATTCTCCCATTTAGTCCCACTCCGCCAACCTTCTCACCATAACCTTTGATGCCCTGACTACTCAGATACCTATCAATCTCTGCCTTAAATACGCCCAATAACTTGACCTCCACTGCCGCCCGTGGCAACAATTCCACAGATTCCCCATCCTCTGGCTAAAAAAATTTCTTCACATCTCTTCTGAATGGGCGCCCTTCAATTCTAAGTTATGCCTTCTCGTACTAGACTCCCCCACCATGGGAAATAACTTTGCCACATCCACTCTCTCCATGCCCTTCAACATTCAAAATATTTGAGGTCCTCCCCCCACTCTGAACTCCAAGGAGTACAGTCCAAGAGCTGTCAAACATTTCTCATGTTAACCCTCTCATTCCCAGAATCATTCTAGTGAATCTTCTCTGAACCCTCTCCAACATCAGCACATCCTTTCTTAAATAAGGAGCCCAAAACTGCCCACAGTACTCCAAGTGAGGTCTCACCAGTGCCTTATAGAGCTTCAACATCACATCCCTTCTCCTATACTCTATTCCTCTGGAAATGAATGCCAACATTGCATTCGCTGCCTTCACCACCGACCCAACCTGGAGGTTAACCTTAAGGATATTCTGCACGAGGACTCCCAAGTCCCGTTGCATCTCAGAACTTTGAATTTTCTCATTTTAAATAAGTCTGCCCATTTATTTCTTCTGCCAAAGTGCATGACCATACACTTTCCAACATTGTATTTCATTTGCCATTTTTTTGCCCATTCTCCCAATCTATCCAAGTCTCTCTGCAGACTGTCCATTTCCTCAGCACTACTGGCCCCTCCACCTATCTTCGTATCGTCAGCAAACTTAGCCACAAAGCCATCTATTCCATAATCCAAATTATTGATGTACAACATAAAAAGTTGCAACATAACCTCCCTATTGTCTTCTATGCACAAGCCAGTTCGGAACCCAAATGGCCAATTTGCCACAGAACCTATGCTTCTGCATCTTAATCTTCTGGATTAGCCTGTCAAGAGGGACTTTCTCAAAATGCCTTGGGTAGTAAGGAGTTCGTACATTCTCCCTGTTACTGTGCGGGTTTCCTCTATATGCTCTAGTTTCCTTCCAACAGTCCAAAGATGTACTGGTTAGTAGTTTAATTGGTCATTGTAAATTGCCATGTGATAAGGTTAGGGTTAAATTGGTGGACTGATGAGCAATGTGGCTTTTTGGGGCAGAAGGGCCTATTCTATACTGTATCTCTAAATAAGTTGGTTTTAGTGGATTTTTACTGCCTTTTGAACACTCAAGTAAATGCTACTTACTAGAACATGGAAGCAGTTTTAATGGGATCAAGGCAAGGTACAGCTACATTTTTATTTTACAAAGTAGCGAGTGGCACTGCTTGCAGTGGTGGTAGAGAGGGACAGATACATTAGGGAGATTTAAGAGACTCCTGGATAAGCACACATGTGGGAGGGAAGGGCTAAGATTGATCTTGGGTAGAGGCACAAATAACTGTTACACAATCAAACCCTTCCCTCCCATATACATGTGCTTATTCAGGAGTCTCGTAAATGTCCCTATGTATCTGCCTCCTACTTAAGTGAGCTGGGACTACAGTTTTGTGGATCTAGTACTCTGCTGTTTTTTAATGGCTAATTTTCTCTTGTTGAGTTCACTTATGTGTGAACATCCAATGAAAAAACAACTAATTTCACTGGATTCCAGTTAATCAGAACTGCCACTACTTTGGACAACTCTTAAAAGAACAAAAACTAATCATAGCTGAGATTCCCTTTGTTTATTTGGGATACTATGCTGCTTAATTGATGCAGGAGACTTACCAAATAGATTCTAACTAGTGTCAGTCACATGAACCTATATGACCCTTGGACACTACACTGAAGTTTTAAAGAGCAGCAGTTGTGTTTGAAAAGCAGTGATTTTTGTCATGGATAGTTGGCAAGAAATAAGAATCCAGAACTGATTTGCTCACTGTTTAAGCCATGCCAGAAATGGCCAGATATGAAAATGAAATTTCAGTACAGCAAGTCAGGAACTAAAGAATTTTAAGGTATCAATTATCTTCAGTGTTACAATGAAAAGATTTAGAGGATGGGATCATTGATAGCATTGTATGAAGGTAGTCCATTATCTGCACCACAGTCAAGAATGTGGCAGCAATTCCTCCAATAACTATTAGGAACTAATAGTTTTATAGTATTGTAATGTTATAATTGGTTCTACATTTTATTTAAATTTTTTTTACTCAGTTAAACAATATGTCCTCATACTTTAAAAAGACATTTCCATGGAACTTCAGCCAACTGGGGCAGTTGCTCAATTGGGCAAAAGTATGCCTCAATTAACCAGAATCCACCATCTGTTCAGCACGTTGCTTGTGAACAGTTGTAAATGAAACAATTGGTAGATTACACTCCATTCAACAAATAGTAACTAATCTACAAAGAGCATACAGGTGTAATGGGCATTCAAGACTCAGTGATGGATTTTCCAAAAGACAGCTGGGTGAGGAGATTATGGCAGCTTGATTAACTTGAAGTATTTAATTTACTAATTAACTCAGTCCTGGTAGTCCATTGTATCTTGTGACCACAAATGTTTTTGTACATTTACAGCTGTATTTGCAAACCTACCACGTAAAGGAAACCTAACTGCAAAAAGCCAGTTTAGCAAGCAAATTGATTGATTAAAAAGTTTAATTTTTTTGGTACACAACTGAAGTTAACAGGTTTTTTTTAATAAGGAAACTTTCACCATCATTGACACATCAGCCCTGTGCAGCTTTTTCGAACCATGATCTGAAAATATGTATCCTTCACTGGCTGTAAACTTGAATGCCAACAAAAGAAAAGGACTTGCAGAGCTGAAGTGCCCAGAACAATTCCTCTTCTGTTGTGTGATGCAAAAATGCTTTAAAAATAAGTATTCACATGAATCAAGTACCTCATGAAGGCAAAAAGTAACTATCCAATGAACTAAGTATATTGCAAGTTGGACTGTGCTTTTAAATTTAACCAGTTTCCAAGTACACTCAAAAAAGGAACCAACTTCATCTGAACCACAACTTTAGGATTGTACAATTATAAAAGATGCACACATTTCCATTCACAAGGATACCATTAAATTCAAATACTGTTAGTTGGAACTGAACAAGCACTCAACTTTGATCTGGAAAAATACAATTGTGCAGCTAAAGGGAGATTACAATATACCTTGTCCTAGTTTTAAAACTTCCTCCTCCTGTAAATTCTTGGTAGCTTTCATGGGGACTAACAGTTGTACTTTGAAATGGCCCTAGTCAGCAACATGCCACACTAAATTTGAATTTCATTCACCAGACCTATAAGATGCTGTCACTTGGTCTTAAGTGCTAGGTCCTCCAAAGCTTAACTGCTGAAAGCTACATACAGCTTGTACCCCCAACCATGTTTTCTTTGTGCTCCCAAATGAACAGCAACAATCCAATTGGTCAAAAAGTAACTGCAACTGACTTTATAGCTAAATTTCAAGTCAGATGATGCCAGCAATAACTTTTATTATATAGAAAATGAAATTAAAACAAACCAGTGTGATCACTGTAAAGCCCTTAATTTACATCTAGATATTACAGTAGAAAATACAGGAGGTAGAATGCCAAATCAATTTCTGAACTCTGAAATTCAACTCTACAACCCCTGTTGTTTATTAAAAATACAGAACATGATTTCAATTGAGTCAGTTTCAGTCCTCTTCACTTTCAGACTCTGATTCTGTGGAAAGAATAAAGTTAAAATTAGGGCAGGGAAATGGTGAAAAATTACCTTTGAAAAATACTTCCAATTCCTGGAAAAAAAACAACCAAAGAATGGATAATTATGCCTCCCACTTTTAAAAAAAAAAGCTTGTGGCTTTAACATATGGATGAATGCAAAGTGCTGAAGTTTATCAATCATTGAATGCTGTAGTGAAGAATTAGAGCAGTTGCATCTCCCTCAACATCAAATTCAAGCATTTCAGGTCTTGTAGATTCTTCTTTTTTTCCCCCAAATATTAATTTGCACTTTTTTTTTTACAATTCAACATTTTTGAACCTAACAAACCCCCACCTTAATCAGAGCTCGATTATCAATTGTGCTTGTTCCAACTGGTTTTCAGTGCTGGTAATCTAACCAGTGCCCTTAATCTAACAGCACTTCATTCTTACAATTGGTTGTGACAAATTTTTGGACATTACACCTCCCCATTCTAATCCATCTAATCTAGTTTGCATCTTTAAGACACTACCCTTGTAAGAGCATTGTATGGTTTTCTTCCTCAATCTGGTCCTTCAAAAACAATTTAATAGGCACAAGTGATCATTTTTTTTTAAAAACATCCAGTTAAGCAGATACTTAGTTTTTGGTGATGGCAGGCATGCAGCTGGTCCATCTGCTAAACACTGCTTTACATCAGCATCAAAACAAGGCAAAGTTTGTGACAGTTTCTGGTCTGAGGTGCCTTTCCTGCCCATCCATTGGAATTCAGACCACCAAACCATAGTGCCATATTAAAAAGTAGCAAAATCCTGGGTTCAGGGCAGGTAGTTTAATATTAGGGAACAATTTTAAAGTTCACCCAATTGTCCAATGCAATTTAATGCACAGTACAATGCAAACAAAATCTTCTAATGCAAACTAATAAACATCTTTGTCAAAGTCATGCCTTCCTTGGCTGGGCAAAGATTGTAAGCTGGGCAAAAGATTGCTGCTCATCTTGGAAGATGACAAATAGATCTCAATGGGTTATTGGGACTATCAATTTTCCATCTTGCCCAAAATCTAGCAAGTCATTGAAATGTTACACTGGACTGTGCTCAAGTCTCAAAGGGGAGCTTAAGAGCCACCTTAGTGAGACCAAATCAAATAGAAGAATGGGATTTTATTTTAAACTCCCAAAAAGGACCTACCCATAACTGAATTATAGATAGGAGTGCCTACTTTTACAAAAGGACCTTCATACTACCTTCTTCAGCATTCTTGAGCCATTCAACGAATTTCTTCATCTGCTCTAGGAAAATGCTTCTCCCTTTTGCCATATTGGGCTCTCTGTACCACTTCAAAATTGCTTCCTCACTCAGGACATCAGCTACAAATGTGAACAAAAGGAACAAAATAAAAGCTCACAAAAACACATCTAAGCTGTGTGTAGTTCTGGTCACCATACCATAAAGGATCTGGCTACGCACAAAGGGTGCAATAAAGATCGACACGAATGTTGCCAGGACTGAAGTAAAGTGGAGAGACTGAATAGACATGGATTGTTTCCCCATACTGAAAGAGGCTACGGGAATAGATTAAAAATGTAAAAGTCATGAGGGACAGTAGATAAGACCTTTTGCCATGGTAGAGGGAAAAATATTTAGAAGGGAAACGTTTAAAGCAGGTGGGAAAAGTTTCATGGGTACTGGGCAAATTTCTCTGTTCCACTACCGCTAGGATGATGGTTAAGGATTGAACTGCCACAGGAAGTGCCAAGACACCTGGGATCAAGCATGTACGAGTTGGACCAAAAGGTCTTGTTTCCATGCTGTTGAATGGTACACCATGAAATTTTAAAAGTGAAACCAAAATACTGATTACTTGGTTTTAAAATTGATTATTTAAAATCAAGCAGCCATGTTATATCCAGAGATGTTATTTTCAGAAGCTGCACCAAAGTATCTCAAAGCCAAATCACTGTTCACCTCAAAAAGTGAGGGACTGCAGAGAACAAAAGAGGACTAGTCTGGCAAATCAGAGAATAGAAATAAAACAGATTTTTCCTGGATTAATGCATTATTAGTGGAAGAACTAGAGGCATTGATGTTTGGGCAACAGCAATTCAACCGATATTAGTGATTTGGCTGGCAAGGTCAAATCCCAAATTTGATTCTGCTAATACTAAACCGGGTGGAATTGGGATTCTGGAGGAAGTAGTTTCAGAAATAAAGACAAAAATCAAGACATGGACATGAAAGTGGCAGACTGGATACAGCACGATTAAAAAAAGTCAGTTACTATGGCGCAAAAACCTGAAAAGTGATCACAGATTGGTTATTACTGATGTTCAAAATAACAGACATCTGCAGTCACTGAACATCAACAAGCCAAATGATACAGGCAACTATAATTATAATTTTTTTTTTTAAAAAAGAGGATTTATTTACAAAAGTTTAGCACTAACAAGAGGAGAACCTTCACTTTACCAGCACTTGGTAGCTGGTAAATCTTTGGAATTCTGCACTGGAAGGTCATCTATGGAGGCTCCGTCAAATTCAATAAAGATAGATTTTGGTATATTAAGGGATATTCGGTGACTATGGGGGTAGTCAAGAAAGGTACTGCGTAGATCAACAACAATTTTGAATGATGGTGTAGGATCAAATATTCTATTAGGCTAGCCATGAGACAGAATTTACCTTTGTAAAAAAGCACCACAATTTTTTGAAAGGCCTTCATGAACTGAATGTTGTCATAACAATATTCCTGAATCTTCAGCAGCAACGTCAGCTCTGATTGACCTTGGGTGGTAAAGGCAGCAAGGAGAGGGCTGTATTGCTGAAAACAGAAAAATAATGGAAAATATAATCACAAGAAACATTAAAACATACAGAAAACAATTTTTATTCAAAGTACAGATCTGGAAATAGCGCTACTCTTCAATATTGTGTCTAAAAAGGAGCATGAGTAACAAGAGTAGGACACAGAGCAAGGGATTTTAGAGCAGGGACAAATGTGTAATTTGAACCTTGGTATAAAAACACATCTAACTCAGTAGCCATATTTCAGCACTCAGATGAGCATGTGAAAGTACCAGATATTTTGGTTGAGTACCTGCTCCACCCCCCCAGTGTTTCGGGGGGGGTACCAGAGGTGAATAAAGAACAAATCACTCAATAAATTCAAAAGGAAAGAGAAGTGTCAAAGAGTATGAGTTCAGAAACATGGTCTTGAAATATACAATGCCTTGAAAAAGTATTCAGCTCCCACAACTATTTTCACATTTTACTTTCATTTGCTACTTGGGAAATTTATTGAAGTTGATCAAGTCACAATGGGAATGCTGCTAAATACAGACAAATCCTATATAAAAATGCGCTAGTCCCTGCTGGAAAGCTTAAACTGGTAAGGAAGTTGGTTCTTCAGCAAGACAACAACTGAAAGCACACTGCCAGAGTAAGCATTGACTGGCTTCAAATGAAAACTGGTGTCCTTGAGTGATCCAGTCAGAGCCCTGATCTTAACCCAAATGAACATCTGGCAAGACCTCAAGATTGCCATCCTCTGCCACTCCCCAACCAACTTGGCACAGCTTGAGTAATTTTTCAAGGAGGAACGGGCAAATGTTGCACCATCATGTTGTGTAAAACTAACCGACCTATACAAAAAGACTACTAGCTGTGACAGCTGAAAGAGGTGGTTCAAGTACTGAGCAAAGGGTGATGAATACTTTTAAATCGCTGACATGTTTTGGAATTTTTCCGTTTTTGGGCTTCTATGGAAAAAAAACATATGATTCAAAAATGAAAGTTCTCAGTTAAACTGATCAACATCCATGGTTGTAATCTTCAATAATGTGACCAAATGGTTGGAGACTGAATACTTTTTCAAGGCACTATACAATCAGCCAATATTGTATTGAAAGCAGCCTTGAAGAGCTGAATGGCCTGTTATGTTTGGTGTAAATAATTTGCAGTTTGTAAACTAGAAGTTCTTAAAGCACGATCAGGATCAAGCAGAAAAATTAAGGTTAACTATGTACAGGGTGATCTATTATAATGTCATTTCCATATTGAGACCAATTTCAATTTGGAATAGAAAATGCTTTTGCATTATTATGTGGGTTACAGTGACTATAGATTTATTGCAAAATCTATGCTTTAAAAGTAATTACAGCTCATTCTTCTCCAACATGACATTCTCCCAGGTTCCTAAAGTAATCACATCTAGAAGATGATATTACCCCCACACCACATAAAGAACAGCAAATTGATACCAAGTCAGAAGGTCAGTCTCGATCTTACCAAATACAAAAGCCTGCAGAGGTGTCAAACAGCTTATTTCAAGTTCTATTTCTTCAAATCTGATGAATAAACTAACAAATCTGTGGAGAATGGGCCATTCTCTTCTGCAGTCTTCCTTTCACCACAGCAAAACTTTACATAAAGTTATAAAAAAAACTGACAAAGTTCTCAGCTTCAAATGCCCCCTTGGAACCACACATACACTAAAATATAGAATAACTGCACAATGAATTTCCCAACTTGGGACTTTCCATTAATTACAAATGAGAAAAATCATTTGTTTGAAAGCAAATGCAATTTACCTTTAAGTGCTTAATGGCTTGTTCTGTTAGCAGTTCCTCCTTCTTGTTCCATTCCACAGCACCCATTACACAGTTCCAAACAATACTGATCATAGTCTGTTCAGAGATGCTATTTTTCTTCATCTCCTCTTTGGCGTATGTGATAATCTTAATTAAATGGATGAATACTATTAATTTTATTCATATCCTTCAAACATTAGTTTTACATCAGATTTTTCCATACAACATGAATGGTCTCATTTTACATTTCTGGTACATTGAATAGCTAACAGAGCAAGCATTATTACTCAATTTCTACTCATTTGAATGGCTTGCAGATTATTTGAGCCAATCTGAATTGACCTCATTGGCGCATGTCAAGCTAAGAACAGAACTGCCCTAAATGTGCAAGGTGGCGGGGGGGGGGGGGAGGGGAGAGAAGAGGAGACAGAGACAGAGAGAAATATAGTATTCATAAAAAGACTGATACAGACTCCACATCAGAAACACCTGTTTCACTATCACATCTATCACTCAAGGATTTGAAAGCAATTAATCTAAACATTTTATACACAAGTTAACATTTTTTTAAAAATGGTTGTATATTATCCGCTTTCAGAAATACAGCTAGATTAAAGCATCTTCTAATGCACACATCTTATGGAAACATTAAAGCCTTCAGGTACTGTTTTTAATTACCCAAGACAACTAATTATTTTACAACAACACACACACACCCACACAAAATGCTGATGGAACGCACTAAGGGTCTCAGCCCGAAACATCGACTGTGCTTCTTCCTATCGATGCTGTCTGGCCTGCTGCGTTCCACCAGCGTTTTGTGCATGTTGCTTGAATTTCCAGCATCTGCAGAATTCCTCGTGTTTACGTAATTATTTTTACAGATAAGTCTATCTGTTTAGATACTCGTGTTTTGTGTTTTTCCCTCAAGTATCAAAATTAGCGAACTGAAAACAGAAAAGTTATAATAGAAATTGTGCAAAGATTTATTTAAGCATTCCTAACAGCCTTTTTAGGTTTAGCAGTACTACCTCTTTGAGGGGATCACCACGAGCCATTTGATCTTGGAGCTCCTTCTGTAGCTCCTTCCGTGCACCAAGAGATTGCTGGTTGCGGACAAAATCAGCAAGTTCCTTTAAACCAGCATCAGTGAAATATTTAACAAAGTGATCATAACTTTGTTTGTTAGCTGGAAATAACTCCTGCAAAAAATATTTTAAAACTATATTAACTATCTCATAATATTCTTTGGCTAGAACACAAAGCTGACAAAGTGATGCATTTTTAAATGAATCCCTGTATATTGATACAACTGTACCATATAGTCAATCCCCAGGAAATGAGATTTGAAAAGATCCTGAAGTGTCTGTAAAGGAAGAGGTACAATATAGCAAAAGACCACAACTATGGCAGACAAAGCAATTCACAAAAGCAGATCCATAGAATTAAATAGCACAGAAGTAGGCTCTTCAGCACAGGTTCTCCATAGTGACCAGTTTGAATTACATTCAGCTAGAGTCCCTCCAATCCATGTTTCTGTCTGAATGCCTTTTAAACAGTGTAATTGTACAGAAGTGCAGCTACTGAAATCTCAAACTGCATGTATGAAAGGGTTTTTAAAAAATCAAGGGAAATATCTTCATGCAAACAGATCTACATTCACTCATTTTATTAGATGCACCTGTACCAGTTTCTTAATGCAAATATCAAGTCAGCCAATCATGTGGTAGCAACTCAATGCATGAAAGCATGCAGACATGGTCAAGAGGTTCAGTTGTTCAGATTAAACACCATGGAATGATTGTCGGTGCCAGGCAGGGTAGCATGGGTGGTTCAAGCTGACAGGAAGGAAACAGTAGCTATATCAGTGGCTTTCAGATGAGCATCTTTAAATGAACACATTAAATCTTGAAATGAGTGGGCCACAGCAGCAGAAGACCACAAGCATACACTCATGTAGCCATTTTATGAGGTAAAGCAACAGACAAAGCATTGCTGATGATTCACCTGCAATGCAAACTTAACATGGAAGATTAAGCTAAATTTGGAGAGCACAATTAAAATATCAGCCACCTAACTTATAACATTTACACGTTTGCTGGCATTTCTTTCATATTGCACTTTTACAATCAAATTTTAGCTTGGGCATTTTGAACACCAAGCTAATAAGAATACTGAACTTGTTGACAGCAAGGTTGGAACTACATGACTAAATCAAAGCAATAAATACTGCCAGGCATACTGAGTATTTCAAGTTGTTTTAGTAATTTACACTTGAACTGGGGGAATAACTTCCAGGGAAAAAAAATGAGTTTAAAATAATTGAGAAAACAAAGGATTCAAATTTTTCCTTAAATACTCACCAGTAATCTGTTGTCCATGCTGACCTTTCGAAGGCTCCCAGCAACAGCATTGATGTCTTTTTCAGATATCCAGGATTTGAATAGTTTTACAGCAAATGCTGCTGAAACACCTGGAATGAGAACAGAAAATAAAATGGGCAAATAGAAGTTAAAATGTTAAACACATTGTTTTACTCTATTTAACCGTGATGTTGGCATGTACTCTAATTGGTCAGACAGCATCTATGGAAATGAACAGATGTTTCAGGCAGAGACCCTTCACCAGGACTGAGAAGGGGAAGACACCAGAATAAAAAGATGGGGAGACGTTAAGCCAAGTGGGTGGGAAAGGGGAAGGGGCCCAGGAGGAACTAACAGGCAGGTGAGAAGTAAAAGGTCAGAGTGAGGAATATTGAGGGGGTGGTGAGGGAGATGGGGCTTGTTTTCCAGAAGAAATAAATACTCATGCCATCAGGTTGGAAGATACCCTGGCAGAATAAAAGGTGTTGCCCCTCCATCTCAAGGTGGCCTCACCTTGACACAAGGGGATGCCCTGGACCGACCCGATGGAACGGGAACCAAAATTAAAATTAAAACCGAAAGTCCAGTTTACAGCAGATGGTGCAGAGGTGCTTGATGAAGCAGTCCCTCAGTTTACTACGGATCTTACCTATGTAGGGGATGCCGTACTGGGAACACCGGACACAGACAATCCCAGCAGATTCACAGGTGAAGTGTTGCCTCACCTGGGAGGACTGTTTGGGACCCTGCATGGAGGTGAAGCAGGATTTAAGGGCATCTGCTGACTCTCGTATTTATGATATACTCCAGTTATTTGAACCAAATATCTACTAATGATGGTCTCAAGACCTGCTGCAAAAGGAGGATTGGGTACAGGGCTAGTAACACTGTCCTGTAAAAACCAAGTGCTACAAAACTTCAAAGATTTAATTCCCATGAGAGGAAGGATACACCAAGACGGGCTACACCTGGGGACAACTTAAAAGACTGGCTCAGGACAGAGGGCTCTGGTGAGTTGCTGTCAGCAGCCTATGCCACAGTAGGGATGTTAAGTACAAACATACTTACACCAAACAAGCACTGCTTAAAACTATGGAATTTTCTCAAATTGGAATATCTTGCAATACAGGATCTCTTCAGGTTACAAACAGCCTGCTTATGTGCGTGTTTGGGAGACCAGGATGATGAATTTGCCTGTGGGCATCTTCTACCAGGTGGAACTGTATTCACAGCAATATTGAATTAAACACCCTTGTTGACCACAGTACTCTTGACCGGCCTAAATTTTTTCCAACTTAAGTTGTTTGGGTTACAACCTGTTCTTGGGAGCAGAAGTCTGTTGAAACCTGGGGAACATGTACAATTCCAATATTCCAGCAGCTACCAAGAGTCGCTGTCACTTGTGTCTATGTTACAATTTATTGACCCAAAATAAATCAATGCAATTAAAAGCAGAATACTCTGGAGCTCTAATTAAAAATTGAAATCAACCCAGTACCATTTATCAAAAAAAATACAAGGCTTTTCACAGTACTATGAAAGTGAACCAAAGAAAAATTAGAAAGATGAATGAGGGCACTTAGCTCAATTTGTTGCAACAAGGCCTTCAATTCCATTGTTAAGCAGCTTTAATATTTGAGCTACATTCGAAATCTAACAGCTTAAGAGGCTGCAACTGAGCTACTATCATCTGAAGCTCTGGGATTACCTCAAACTTCAGCCCTAGATGCTACTGAAAAGTGGCTTTTAGTATTAACAACTTTGTAAAATACATTCAAGTGTAGATACAAATGACTGGTTACCTCGTACAGAAAAATTCATAACATAACTCATTAAAATTTACCTTCCTTAACCAAGTTCTCATTAAAGAGACTGCTCAAAATAGAGGATGATAATGTTCCATTGCCTAGCAAAATCCCAGTCAGCATTGCTAACTTAGTTCGTTCAGATTCTGTGAATCCCTTCAGGAATAGCAGCAACTGAAACAAACCACAGATGTTAATTACTTTTGTTTGCAATCATAGCAGGAAATGCTCAATACAGAAAACAGAAGTAGAATTACAAATTCACATTTGACACATTAGATTTTCACAAAGTTTGAGTAGGTTCAGTTCTTAAGGGCTACTTATTTTGCCTGCAAGACACAATTTTGTGCTAAACTGTCTTTAGCAGCTCAGAAACAGATTTTACCTGATTTCCAATTTCAGCGCAAAAAAACAGCTTTACTCATGTGAGCCACTAGTGAAGTAGACATTGTGATAAACCCATTCAAGTTTGTGGCTTCATTTCAAAGCAAACAATTCAATTCAATCTGAAGATACCTTATCAATAATAACAACAATCAGTTTAAAAGTGATGCAGATTCATTTGCAAGATGTGCAGTACAGGGAAAATCATTGCATTGGGGATGGAGGTAGAGGTGGGGGTGGAAGTGGAAGGAAAAATCCAGGCAGGAAAATGAAGCTAGTGAAATCAGCGGCCATGTTCTTGAATGGTAGAGCAGGCTATGGGGCAGTCATGATTCATTCTTGCTGTGAAACTGAACCATATATTACCAAGAGCAAAAAAGCCTTCAGGCAGCCAAAAAAGTCAGACCTTCTTTATCTCATCTTCAAATCCTCTCTCCAGGTATTTGTAACGCCTGATCAATTTATTGAACACCTGTGAAGCAAAGAGAAATGGCCAGAAATCAGGAAATGTTGGAAACTTAACCTGTTGCGCAAAATTTTAGGAAGTCGATCAAGATGTGACTGATCATTGAGCAATGACCAAATAGGCAACAATTTACAGAGAAACAAAACACTAGACTTTTTCCAGCCAAACAGTCCTTACTTAGTAAGCAACTAATATTTAATCATGTGAGCATTAATGGAATATTCATTCAGAAGCTCAACCAATTAAAAAGTAACTAAAAGCGCTGGAGGAGGAACTCGGGTCAGGCAGCATCGAAGGAGGGAAGTGGACAGGTGATATTGTTTCAGATCAAGATCCTTCATCTTAAATAGGCTGTCTGAATATGAATGTGCAGTCTACTTCTTCCCTTGCCTGCTTTTTTCCCCTCCCCCCCCCACCCCAACATTGCTTGTTCCCAGTTTCCCTACTAAACTTCAGTTGCAGCCAATTAAGAGCATTTTTACCTTGGAAAATGTGCAAAATTATACAATTTTTATTCAGCAATTCAACATCAACAAATGCACAAAATACCACAAGATTGTTTATGACACAATTACATTGACAGTGTAATTGACAAATAAAGCAATGAAGCACCTTAAAATCACTACAAATAGTTACTAACAGCCATCCAAAACCTGGAAGGTGGTTACAAAAGATTTTGTAAAACAGCAAGAACTAGAAGGAAGCAACACTAATTTCAGTTTAGAGTTTAGTAGAGGCTGCAGGAAGTAGCAAAGGGGTATGGAAGAGAAGGAAAAAGGCAGGTAATAGGCAGACTGAGGATTCATATTCACAGCATACTTAAGGCACAGAAGTCTTACATCCACATTCAGCAAGTGCTTAAAATCTAAACCAAAAGCCAAAAATGTCTTAGAAGTTAATTGATAAAGCCAAATTTTCAGGTGTTGACTGATCAGAGTATTTCCAGAACATATTTTACTTTCATCTTGTTTTTATAGACCCATTATTATGTTACCATCCCCTTTCCAACTGTTCAACTACACTCAAACTAGACCACAATTGTTACCATGAATTTTTAAATCAGTAGTTTACAACTACTTACACCTAGCAAATTAAAATAATCTGCAATGGGCAACTGGAGCAAAAGAACTTGCAAGAAAGCTTATCAAATGCCATACCAAAAAAAAGTTTCAAATAGTCATTTTACTACTTCTTAGAACTTTCAGCAGAAAGTTAAATCCAATGCAAACATCTTTCCCTCCACTTCATTAACAGTAATTTACCTGAGCATATGCACGTATTGTCTCCAGGTTTTCTTGAGCAGCAAACACACAGACATCTGTACGGGTCACGTTATCAGCAAGGGTACCACCTGGAGCTACAAAAAAAATTCAAAAGCTAAAGCAGATTCTAATACAAAATAACTGGTCTCTCCAAATTTTATCTTACTGTCCAGGCAACAAACTGAAGAACTCACAAAAAATGAAAAACATAAGATACAGAAGAATAATTTCAGCTGTTGATCCTAGAACCAAAGGAACTTGAAAGAGACAGGGATCAAGTCCCAGTAACCCACAAGCCATTCGTCTCAAAGAGTCTTTAAACAATGCAAGTGCACAGCACATTTAATTAGAAGGTGCATGTTTAGGTGGTGCAGGGGCACAAAAGGAACAAACCAGTCTTGCCATTTCCCTACAACAAAACCTCACTCTAATCCAGGTCTCCCCAGGATCCTTGCAAGCAAAAGCTAGAGCAGCTATAATTGATTTAACTTGGGTGACAAGGCCAACTCTCAACAGCAAGATGGTGAAAATAGAACTGGAGTTGCAAAGTTTGAGATTACAAAATGATCAGAGATTAGGAAGACTGTGGAAAAGGACAGAAATTTGAACCATTTAAAAATATTCGATAGGGCATACTCCTTTCCCATCCCCATCATTTGCACTATTGAAATTAACTTTCCTAGGGAAAACATTCATAAATTGTTTCTTATAGCTCACTTACTGTTTGTAATATCTGCCAAGTTCATCTTCATTATTTCAAATCAAAGGAAATAACCAAAATTAATAGACTTATACTAGCATTGTTCCAATTAGTGCATGCCAGAACACATTAAGGTTAAAATTTTCCCCACCCAAAGTACCAATAAGTTCAGAGAGTCATTCTTCATTTCAAATGCCAGGAGATAAATTAAGTTAGCCATAAGTGAAACCTTACCCAGCATCCCACCGGCCACCAAGATATCAAATAGGGTCTCGGCATAGCGACGATAGTCAAGCTTTGCTCCAGAAGCATCAAGAAATTTTGTTACAGCTTCCAAGTCACTGCCATTTTCATTCAAACCTTGGATAATAGAATCTTGGAACTGAGTAGGCTCAAACTTCTCTTTTTCATCTGCATATCAAGAGGTTCATTGTCAGCATGGTAGGTATTTAGCAAACAAATGCCTATAGCTTACAAATAAACCCTACTACTTAATCTTTAGATATACAATATTATAAATGTTAACTAATCAGCAAGGATGACAAGATGCTGTTGTGATCTTGATTAGTATAGCAAGCACCTCATTCAAATATTGCTGACTTGTGACAGTGGAACAGATCAGTGCCATACCAGGTAAATGCCATTGAGTTCCTGATACAAGGATATCAGTCAATTCAAAAGAGATTGGGGTTAGACCCAACTGAAATATGATTTTATATAAAATTCTCCATAAATTGAATTTTTCGATGCAGGAAAGTAAAAAATGCAAACCAATATTCATCACCAGATACGGTACATGTTCCACCACTCAAGACAGTGTTAGGGAGAACACAATATTCAATCAAATTATAGAGCACTACAATACAAGTAGTTACAATTGATACTATTTAATAACTTGGACAATCCTATTCCGATAGCTTCCAGTTCCCAATCCTACTTGATTTTTGTGAAACTGTTTCATGGGTGAATCATTAGGTGGGATTGTTAACAAAATTAATGCAATGGATTGACAAAAAGTCCCTTTTTAATGTATTAAGGAACAGAATGAAGGCAGTCATATACACTTGTGATATAGTATGAAATATAGCACTGTAGTTTTGAGTTAAATCTAAACCCTAGGCTGTTCACATCCCAACTTGCCTAAATTTCTCCTCAGTTAATCGTGTACTCTGACCTGCACCAATTTAGAGGGAGGGGAAAATTATGGAGGGCTCTCAATAGAACCCTTGAATTACCCTTAGACTACTGGTTTAAAACTAATTTTCTCCAAATACAAACTAAGAAAACCACAACATGCAAGATATTCCCCAAACGTTTTTCCCTATTTTGCAATGTTTAATATCCCTTACAGAAGGAAGGAAAACATGATTAAGCATGCACACTTACACAAAAAAAGTACAGATCAATTTGTATGCAGTTAAGCTAGTGGAAATAGGCTTTTCAACTCAAAGTCAAAGCATTATTTACACTAGGTGCATTTTTAATTCTGTTAGCATACACTATTCTTTTCAAAGGCCAATTAGCCTATCAATCCAAAGTCTTTCAATGATCAAAGCAAACTAAACCACCCAGAGTCCTGTATGATGACGGAAGAGTAGAGAACCTCAACATAAGACTTAACCGAAGTCTGTGAAGCCAAGAGGGCAGTTTTAATGATTGCACCAGTGTGTCATTGTAAAAACAGTGTACATTTAGCTTCTGAAACATACCTCTTTTCCTAGTTTTAAAACGCTGGCCAGTTAGCGTTGGCTTCTGCTGCTTTGGATTATTCATAAAAGACACCCTGTCATGAGAGAAAAAAGTTTATACATTTATCATGTCCCAACCAGTGTAGATACTTTGATCAATTTGCACATTTTAAAATAATTCTCAAATGTAGAAAGCAAACATGCTGGAACTTAATCTAAAGAAATAAATTACATTCAAATCAAAAGGCATCCACCACAATACAAATTTACGATCAACAAATTAATTGTAATTTTCAAACTAGAAGAACACACTTTTGCTCTAAGTTTTTGATTCATAGGACTAGAAGTACTTACAGCCTCACACACTGCTGCAATTAACAAGCCATTCTATTGCAATGATCTCCAGTTCAACTTCAAATCCAACACTTACACAAACTGAGTTCATTCTAGCACAGTAGCTCAACTTGTATCAAATCCCACACTCACTACCTGATGTTCTTACACTGGCTCCCAATGCAGTAACTCCTGGAATTTAAAAATTGTAGAACATTATTGCTCATGAGCCACAAACTTCTGAAATTCTACCCTCTTACATATTTGAGATCTGAACTACTAGCAGCAATATTTTCAGCAACCTGTGCTCCAAAGACTGGAATTCTCCCTTAAAAACTTAGACATGACAAAGGCTTTGCAGAAACAGCAAAAATATTTCCACATTTCTCAAGTGTTTGGGAATGCGGTTTGTACACAAACATTTGCCCCATAGTTTAGAAGCTGTGTGTAAAATTCAGTCAAAATTGAAGTGGAGTTCAGTCCAGAAAAGTGTGAAGTGATACGCTTTAGAAGGTCAGTGACTGGATTTTTAAACAGTGTGGGGTCTGATAGTGGCTAAGCAGGTAGGGGTGGGTGTGTGTGTGTGTGTGTGTGTGTGTGTGTGTGTGTGTGTGTGTGTGTGTGTGTGTGTGTGTGTGTGTGTGTGTGTGTGTGTGTGTGTGTGTGTGTATTAGTGTTAGCCTTCATTAGTCAGGGAATTTGCTTCAAGAGGTTCAAACTAACGTTGCAGCTCTGTAAAACTCTGGTTAATTTACACTTTGAATGTTGAGAGAAGGGTTGGACTGGTCATGGAGTAGTTTTATATAGGTCAGCACAACATCACAAGCCAAAGGCCCCATACTGTGCTCTACTGTTCCACATTCTAGAGTGGGCAGAATGTTGACAATGCCCAATGTATTAAGCATTTGTAATGCTGCAGCACTGTAGTACTGCATTTTTTTCATGAAAACATGCTCTGAATACCAGGTCATCCAGCTACTTTTATGGCAATTTTATTACATTCACCACTAATTTAGTGAAAAATGAAAATCACCAATTTCAAAATACACAGAATCCAAAAACTGTAGTATTGGCAGCTCTGGTGGCAAATATATGAACGTATATCAGTATTAACATAATAACACACAGAATGCTGCAGGAACTCGGGTCAAACAGCATCTATGGAAAAGAGTCGACATTTTGGGCTAAGACCTCAGCACTAACAATTGATTGCAATGAAAATTGCTGTAAAGATACCAATGGAGATGGGAAAAAAAGAATGTTATAAAACTGTCCATCAGCAAAAACTGAATTAGCCACTGGGAAACTGCATAATGGCAAGACAATACAAAAATCTACAAGTAGCCAGGAAGGCTGGGGGCAGGGGGGAAAGGGGAGAAGAGACACCATGGGGGCAAGCTTCCACTATTCACTAAATGCTGCCAATGGCATACATCTCAAACAGCCTCCAACAACCAAGTTCAGCTCCTAGCCTTCACGTATGGCTTAGCTATTAAGCCCACCAGGAACAGTTTCTACTAACAGAAAGGGCAAAAGCAGGTTACTAGCACCTTAAAACCAGTCACCCTGGGCAGATGGATTCGTCAGCTATGGGTAGCAGCTTATCTAGAAGGAAACCAATATCAAACCTGCACTACCTTGCTGATATACCCACTCTTAGGAGGGCTTCAGGAGTAAACCAGAGGAAAAATTCAGAGCTGGAATCCCCAGGACAGCCCTGGGTAAAGTTCAACACTAACTGGCCAATCTGGCAATCATACTAATGCCAAACCACAAAAGTCTGCCATTCCTTTGGATTCACCAGCTCTGTGGAGTAGGGCTGCTACACAGGCAACAGCTTGCTCTCCACATTGAGTCCTAGCTGTTAAGCCAGGAGAGTGCAATGTCTGTGGTCAACCCTGACCAGAGGGACTCCTCCATCAGCTTTGTCAATCACAAACAGCAATTCATTCAGTGAACTGAAGACCATCTGGTTTGCTTTGCTATTACGTTAGCAAGAGGCCCTTCACATCCGTTTTAAAAGAGCCAAACTGACTGAAATACCAATTCTGCATTCCTATATAGGTGGTAGTAGTATTTTCAGGATGGTACCAGAGAACAATGCGACTAACAGTGACATCCTGCAGATAGTTCATGAAACTTTACATTCCTATCACAAACAAGAGAAAATCTACAGATGCTGCAAACCCAAGCAACACACACACAAAATGTGGAGGAGCTCAGCAGGCCAAGCAGCATCTATGGAAAAAAGTACAGTCAGCGTTTTGGGCCAAAGTCCTGCCGAATGTTTAATGTACTCCCTGCCCCCCCCCCAAGATGCTGCCTGGCCTGCTGAGTTCCTCCAGCATTTTGTGTTGTTTACATTTCTATCAAACATGATTCTACTACTAAGCTGCGTGCTGTTTGATGATTGTTTTTGGACCAATTGAGTGACCGGGCACTTTGTCTCCGAGGGAGTTCGAAGAGGCTTGGCGCAGAGTGAGCAACCTCGAGGCCTGGCAGCCTGGAGACCATGATGAACACTGATTTTCTCTGATTGAGGTGTTGAGCAAAGTCGAATTTGATGAGAATGAGAGCGGAGGAGAGACAGGTGTCCAGTGTCATCTCCCTGCGCTTAACTGGTCTTCCTCTCCTGCTCGCTAGCAGCTGTCAAAAAAGTGCAGCGTCTTAGGATCCACATCGCAAGGATTAATCAGAGGGGCTATGGACCTGCTTTGGGATTGATGTTGCATGCTCTCCTGGATTCTAGTTACTTCTTTGCTATTTTTGAGTGGAGGTGATCGATGCGGTGGGACACTTCAGTGAAGAATGCTTTGCCTTGCTGCTTGCAGTGGGCTCGCAGCACAATGCTTAACTAAACATTACTGGACTCCTGGTTAGATGCTCTATATTCTGTGCATTTTATTCTTTTTCATGCACTGGATTTTTGCTGTTTTCTTGAACTGGTTCCATGGTGTTTCTTTGTTTCATGGGTGCCTGCGGGAGAATGAATCTCAGTTGTATTCTGTATACATACTTTGATAACCAATGTACCTTGAATTTGTGTAACTCAGCAATCTTCCAGCACATCAGGAGTCTAAAAACACAAAAGACTCCTCTTCAGTGACAGGTGAAGTGACAAAAGATCATTTCTGTCCTAAAGGGAGATACTTTAGTCTTTGTACAAACAAGGCCTGGTTGTCAATTTTTTTCTACACCTCTCTACATGAACCCCATGAAGACCCTTCAGGGGATGTTATAGACCAAGTCTCCACTCCTCTATGTATCGCTAAGAAATACAAGAGCAACCTGTCTAATCTTTCCTGATAAAATAATGTGCTCAAACCATATTCATCCAGGAAATCTTCTAAATCACTTTCCATACAATGACATCCATCCTTAAAAGTTCTGTACACCGTAATCCAGAAGTGATCATAATGCTTTACAACTGAAGCCTTGTTTCCCTACTTGCACATACCTTTTGTAATAAGTTTGTGCTTTAATTACCTCCTTTACTTATGCAGGAGCCTTCTGAGGATACACCAAGATGCCAGAACACCTCACTCTTTTCCTTTTAATTACTTTAAACCTACATAGTCTAAGTACAGTAGATTCCAGTTAATTGGGGCCACCCTCTATTTGGGATAACTCAGAACAAAAACTACATTTACAAAATAGCTGGGATTCCCTTCGTTTATTTGGGACACTATGCCACTGAATTGGGGCAGGGGACTTGAACAGGTTCTAACTAATATCAGTCGCGTGCACTTGGGTGGCTGTTAGACACTAGACTGTGCTTTGAACTACCAGTTTTTAAAATAGCATCAGTTGCATGTGCTTTTGTTGAGAAAACAGCGATACCACTGATAGCTGACAAGAAATAAGCAGCAAGGCCATTTGGAACAGTTTTGCTCACCATGATTTCAAGCATTCAGGCCTGGAGATGCCAGAACATCAGGAATGAAAAAGACTTGGAGGATACAATCATCTAAAGTATTGTATGAAGGCAGTCCCTTATCTGCACCAGGTGTCTGAACTGATTTAGTTCATTTGCAGTCAATCATAAGAGCACAGCAGATGAACTCCTCTGTCAATGACTACCATGAACTCATACAGTTATAGTACTGTAGAAGTGTTGGTAGTGTTAACATGTTCTGCATCTCACTTAAATACACAAATTTACTCAGTTACACAGTAGTTTGTCTTTTTAATACTTTAACAATTTCCATGAAACTTCAGTTAATTGGGACAGCCACTTAATGGGGCCAAAAAGTACTGGCCCTGGCCCTGATGTGTCCCAATTAACCAGAATCTACTGTATGTTATGAACAATGGGAAGTGAACAAACTTCCCTTTGGGCAAACCACTATGCAGGAAAACAAACCTTTAACCTGTTCCACTAAATCTATGGTTGCTGGAAACCAGTTGTACTCCTTGTCTACTGAAAACCTACCACACCCCATCAGACATGACAAAGTTGATGCAGATGCAACTAAATCAGTGTCAAATAACCACTGCCCTAATGCTTAATGATGAAATAGGTGAGCATAGTCAAGACCATCATCAAACAGGTGAAGACACTCCACAAGCAACTCTTGCATGTTGTCGTGGGGCCAAGATTTCCATATACACTTAATTTACCTTGATATGTATAATTCCAATGAAGTTCCTGATTTCAAGCTTCAGATTTTACTAAACATGAGATTTTGCAGATGCTGGAAATCCATACTAACACAGAAAATACCAAAGGAACTCTGCAGGTCAGGCAGCATCCATGGAAAGTTGGAAACTAATAAACATTTCACATGACGGGTCGAGATGTTTTGAGACAGATTTTAATTACACCTCCCCCCCCCCCCGCCAAATGTGTTCTGATATCATAGATGTGCTGCCACAAGTCAGTTAACTACTGGCAAAAATCAAACTGAGTATTCAAAAGTTTCAAGTGACAACACCAAGACCTTCAATTGCATCACTAATGGTTGAAAGGTCATTTAATTGACATATTCAATGTACTAGTTCTGTCAGCATAAATGGTTAGTAGTGCTAGCAATATAGGGCAAGAACAGCTTAAACAGTCACAGGCAATTCTTGACCCAGAATCCTCTAAACTATATCAGATGCAATTGATTTTTGTCAATGCTTGAGGCCATTTCTCATCAGAAACAGAAATTGGAAGTCCAAGTATGAACTCTTGAAAAGCCATCTCACATAGGAAGTGACAATTCCAGACCAAACTTGAATCACAGAAAAGATGCCCAACTGCTGTGATAAGTCTTGAATGCTATCACCTTCTCCAAAGTAAAACCAATTAACACGTGAAAACAAGGTTTTGCTCCCAGATGCTTTTTATGCTCGATTTGACTGACAGAACATGGAGTCATCTTCACAAACTCCCACAGCCCTCAACAACTAATCACAGGAATACCAACGAGCACAAAAACAATGAGTGCTGCAACAAGAAAGCAGCACCCATCAATGACCCTGATCACCCATGCCATGCTCTCTCCCTGCTGCCACCTGGGAAGTAGTACAGAAGCCTTAAGTCCGACATCATCAGGTTCAAGAACAATTATTACCCTTCAACCAGAGTAAGAAACTTCACTGATTCCACAACCTGCAGATTCACTCTACAACTCATGCTCAATTTTATTTACAATTATTCTTGTTGTCTCTTTTGTATTTGCAGTTTGTCTTTTACACATTGGCTTTGCCCAACTTCAATGATTCTAAAAACGCAAACACAAGGAACTCTATCGTTTCTTTGCATCTCCTGTAATAATGACCCTCAGGGTAGTATATGGTGACATATACACACCCGTGTTAGGATGCTGTTAGTTGACTATAGCTTGGCATTTAACACCATCATTCCTACACTCCTAATCAAAAAGCTACAGAACCTGGGCCTCTGTACCTCCCTCTGCAACTGGATCCTCTACTTCCAAACCAGAAGAACACAATCTGTGCAGATTGGAAATAACATTTCCATATTGCTGATAATTAACACTGGCACACCACAGGGATATGTTTAACCCACTGCTCTCACTCATGACTGTGGCTGTGCACAACTCAAATGCCATCTATAAATTTGATGATGGCGGAATTTCAGATGGCAACAAAAGGGTGTACAAGAGGAAGATGTACCAGCTAGACAAGTGGTGTTGCAGCAATAACCTTGCATTCAATGTCAGCAAGACAAGGAGTTGATTGTGGACTTCAGAAAGGGCAAAACAGGAGAACACACACCAAACCTCAGGGGGAAACTATCAGAAGTGGAGAGAGTGAGCAATTTCAAGTTCCTGGGTGTCAATATCCCTGAAGACCCAACCTGGATGCAACACATTGATGCAGCTATAAAGGCAAAACAGCAGCTATATTTCATTAGTTTGAGGTAAACCAAACTTCTACAAATGTACAGTGGAGAGCATTCTGACTAGCTGCATCACCATCTGGTATGTGAGGGGGCTACTTCACAAGATTGAAGCAAGCTCCAGAGAGCTGTCAGCTCCATCATGGGCACTAGCTTCTATAGTATCCAAGACATCTTCAAGGGCAGTATACACCATTAAGGATCCCAGCACCCAGGACATAACCATCAGGAAGGAGGTACAGAAGCCTGAAGGCACATACTCAGTAAATCAATGTTCACGCCATCAGGTTGGAGGAATACAAGGTGTTGTTCCTCCAACCTGAGTGTGGCTTCATCTCGACAGTAGAGGAGGCTGTGGATAGACATATCAGAATGGGAATGGGACATGGAATTAAAATGTGTGGCCACTGGGAGATACTGCTTCCTCTGGCGGACAGAGCGTAGGTGTTCAGCAAAGCGGTCTCCCAGTCTGTATCAGGTCTCACCAATATATAGAAGGCCACACCGAGAGCACCAGACACAGTACGTCACTCCAGCAGACTCACAGGTGAAGTGTCACAGTGTCACAGGTGAACTGTCTGGGGCCCTGAATGGTGGTGAGGGAGTAAGTGTAAGGGCAGGTGTAGCCCTTGTTCCGCTTACAAGGATAAGCGCAGGAGGGAGATCGTCCGCTTACAAGGGTAAGTGCCATCTTTCCCTCCCCCCCCCCACTTTCTGCTTTCTGCAGGGATCGCTCCCTACGCGACTCCCTTGTTCATTAGACCCCCCCCCCCCATCCCTTCCAACCGATCTCCACAGGTAAGGCGACACTTCCTTGCCTGTTCTCCATCTTCTGGTGCTCCCTTCCCGCTTTCTTTCTTCCTAGGCCTTCCGTCCTATGATAATCCCCCTTCTCCAGCCTTGTATCCATTTTGCCAATCAACTTTCCAGTTCTTAGCTTCATCCCTCCCCTCCTATCTTCTCCTATCATCGCAGGTCTCCCCCTCCCCCTTTCAAATCTCTCCTTATCCCTTTTTTCCGTTAGTCCTGATGAAGTGTCTCCACCCGAAATGTCGACTGTACTTCTTCCTATAGATGCTGCCTGGCCTGCTGCGTTCCACCAGCATTGTGTGAATTAGAGATGTACTAGCCACATTGTACATTGTGGTAAAAAACCATTATGCCACTGATGCAGATGCACTTCCCATATATCCAAGCTTCCAAACAAAAGCAACACTTGCAAAGAATATATACTGTTGAAAACAAAATGCAGAAATGTAGACAAGCAAGACTGTTATTTTCGGTTTATTGTCACACGTCCCTATATTCACAGAAAAGATAATGAAAACCAAAATGCTAAATAATAATTGGCCATAATGGTCTAGTTAATGCCTAAATTCTAGCTCCCCTATTTCTCAAATAAACCTTTGTGATTTAAGCTTGCAACTGTGATTTAAAGATATGACAGCTACGTTGACCACTGAATTACTTCTCCAAGCCTAATTAGTAGAAAAAAATTAAGTTAAATGGAGTACAATGGCAAGAATAAATGTGCATTTCTAATTAAAGATCATTAACCCAAAATACAAATAGTTTCTCCCTGAATGACACCCAATAGCATTTCTAATTTTATTTCATATTACTAGCATCTATGATACTTTCCTTCAAAAAAAATAAGGCCTGCTTCCTTTGCCCCTAAAGTTGCAAATCCAGAATTAGTAAACACTACACAAAATCTTGATCTTTATTTGAATGTACATAGAATGTACAATGAAGGTGTTAACAAGACATCAACACATACATGATCTAATAGTATTGTTAGGTGCATAGCCAGCAAACATTTCAGGTTACACAGTGTCTTTGAAAGGGCCAAAAGGGGAACATGGCAGGTGGCAGTGTTAAGGAAGATCTCAGTGTCATGATATGGAGGCAGTGGATACAAATGTAGAATCAATTTGGGTTGAAATTATGAACAGAAAAAGCAGCAATGGGAGTAGCCAAGACCCCAAAATGGGTCCACGCAATAAGGCACAGCATGAACAGGGTCACATCTTTGAAGGGAACCGCAATTGAGAATTTAATCTACATATCGATTGGATGAACCTAAAAGGCAGCAGTATCATCAGAAGAATTTGTGAAGTATTTCAAGGATTGCTTCCTTTTACAGCAAGTATGCCATGGAACCTAACCAGAAACAGTCCATTTTAGTTTTGGACACCACTAATGGATTAACCAAGAGATCTTGTAGTTAAAAAAAAAACTACAATCAGAATGCTACAGAATTCCAGATACAGTTTCAGGATGAGCATCACATAATCAAAACTATCAACCTTGATGTGAATTATAACTGCACAAAGCTGGACTTTGCGTATTACCCAATCCACCTTGGAAGAGGGATTGGTAAGTAGGTGAACAGAGGCACCTACTCAAATAGCCAAACAATTACACTAATCAAGAATGTTTGCTAATTAGAAATACTGCCATTCTCTCAGAATCAATCTTTGGTTAGCAAAGAAGATCAAGCAAAAGTTAAATTGAAAACTAGGCTATACAGTACAAAGTGACAAGGGTTCATAATAGGCAAGAGGGCGATGGAGTTTTTATGATCCAGAAGTAACAGACTGAAATTGATTGAAATTAAGTGTAATACTCAAATAACAAGTTTTAAAAATGGATATACAAGTAGGAAGGTGGCAAAGATAAGCATGAAAAGAGAATGAAGTTACTGAATAAACACCAGAAACCAAAGAAATGGTAGATATGCTAAAATTATCTTTTTTACATCAGTCTTTGCTTTGGAGGATCATGCAAATATTCCCAAACAGATAAGCCATTTTAAATAAGAGGAACTTGCAAAAAATTCAATCACAAGGATACAGTATTAAACAAACTCAAGACTAAGGCAGAAAAATCAGCAGGATCCAATAGCCCACATCCAGGATTTAAAGACAGATTTAAAAACCTGGCTCCAAGTCTTGGAAGCAAGTAGGTATCTTACATTTCACCATCTGCCACCCTTTTGTTCTCAATCCTATCTTTTCAGACTGCACATTGTCTCAACAATGAACGTCATATTCCAGCAACAAACATGGATGTTACACTTTGAATTTCCATCTATGCCATTAGAATGGACTGTAAATACAATCACTATTGGAATTACTATAGCCAAGAGTCTACATGACTGTGGCAGTGAGCCTACATAAACATTTCAAATCTTAACTTCTTTTTGCAGCTCGTAGTCCAAAATATGGAACGAGGTATGAAGTGCAAATAAATGTGGGAAGTTTAATACAGTTCAAAACAATAATATTTAGTTTTCTACAATGAAGTTTACTGTCAGTTAGCAAAAGCTCAAAATAAAGGCTCATGCTAAAATGAAGTTTGTACATTGCCTTTCTGCCCAACTAATCACTAGAGCAGGGAACAGCTTTATTTGAAAATCTTATACACTTACTACAAAATTCAAAATAAATCATTATCTTTGGAACACCTTTAGCAAAAGACCCTTAAACTACCAGCGCACCATTTTTTAAAAAAATTATTTCTTTCAGGAGGCATATATGGATTTTAGGACTGATTTAAACTAATTCAGTTTATAACAGTCATGAGATGAATAATTTGTTTCTCTGAATTACATCCATGCCAATATTTTTTATTTGTGGGATAAAAGATCCTCCATTAAACAAAATCTTGAATCAATAAAAATAGGCTCCAAGTATGACAGCTAAAGAATTGTCAACAAGTGGAGTATGGCCTAATAATATTAATAGAAGTAACTTCCAACTTAACAGTCCTAGACCAGCTACTCCCCCAATAATTTTTTTTCTAGAAAACAAATTGGCGGATGATAAAAATATTGTCCACTGGCCAAAACCATAGGCGAGATTCCAGCATCTGCATTGCATGTGTTTCTAGAGGAATGAGCGATCTAGTAACGAGGAGTGCGCTTCAAGATTTTACAGCGTGGCCTCCAATTTACTCTCCGAGTTGTACCTCACACCCCGTCACGTTAATTTCTTATTCTGTCAGCCACAGATAGACCGGGGACATGACGCTACCTGATTTTATCCTGTCCCTTTAGACAGTAAATTCGGCCGCCGAAAGCCAATTGCAGTAATGGCGGAGACACGTGCATAAAGAAATTGAGCCGAGAACCAAACGGAGTGAATACCCGTCGGGGAAGGTGGGGAGAGGAAGGAAGGAAATCGGACAGTAACAGCCCATCGTTCTCCTACAAGACTCGGCGAGGTGACTCTCAAACGAAGGCCCGCAGAGTAGGACTGCGAGCGGGCCGGCCTGGAAGGAAGCGACCACGCCGACCACCACAGACGATTTAATTAACGCCTCTCCCTCCCACTTCTCCGAGGCGCTGATCGGGCCTGTACTCTCTCACAACCGGCTGTAACAGGTACAAAGAGCTCTCCTTTCGAAGCCGCCGGGGAATCCAACCAGCGCCGCCTCGCCCTTCCCAACAGTGCTTCGCCCTCCCACCACGAGTACGACCACTGCGCCGTCGGCCACCGCGCTACGGTAAATTAGCATCGATACCGCCCCCCCCAACCCGTCTATTTATCATGCAACTTCCAAAGACGAAAGGAAAGAGGCCGGACACAAAGCACTCACCGAGATAAATACAACTGTACAAGTCAGTGACACGCAGGACTAGACTATCATACAAATGGTGACCTACAGTCAGAGCCCGGAAGCTGTGCGCATGCGCGGTCTTTGTACGGCCGGGACGATTCCACTCATCGCCCAGCACAGGGGACACCGCTGACGTCAGTGGGCCAGAGACCGGAATACCGCCCGCTGAGGTGAGGGAGAAAGCCAGGGGTCATTCAGAACATTGCAAACTGCTGCAGTGTTATGGGACCACGCGTACTTATTTTGCCTAACCGTTTCATTTTACAGAAGATGAATATTTTCGCGATATAGTCGCCGTGAATCGAGATTTTTTTGTTAACCCTGTGCTTTTGATTTCCACCCTATAAAGCACAGGCATATAGTGTCGCCCTGAAGGCTGATGTCATTTCACGCAACCTAACTGTTGACGTAAAAACGCGTAATGGACGTGGTGAGGGAAATACTACGCTGGCTGCGCACGTAAGCGCACGTGATGGGGGGGTTCCTCTGCCGGCCGAGTGGAACGCTTCCGTCTCTCAGTCTCGTCTCCTATGTGATAAACTCAAGCGATTCAACAAACGTTGGGAAGCTTGAGCACCACACACATAATGCTGGAGGAGCTCAGTCAGGCAGTATCTATAAAGGAGAATAAACAGTCGACGTTTCGGGCCGAGACTCTTCATCAAAACTGGAAAGGAAGGGGACAGGACAGGAGCCAGAATCATAAGGTGGGATTTGGAGAAGGAGTACGAGTTGGCAGATGGTAGGTGAAATCAGGTGAGGGGAAAGGTGTGTGGGTGGACGAGGGAGTGAATTAAGAAGCTGGAAGGTGAAGATGAAGAGCTGAAGAAAGAGAAGAGGTGGTGGACTATGGAAGAAAGGGAAGGAGGAGGGACACCAGAGGGAGCTGATTGGCACTGAGGAGAGAGTGGATGAGAGGAGAACCAGAACAGAGAATGGAAAAGAAGAGGGGAAAAATTATTAGAAGTTTGGGAAATTGATGTTCATGCGATTAGGTTGAAAGTTACCCTCACGGAGTAAGAGGTTTTACTCTTCCAACCTGAGTTTGGCATCAACGTGGCAGTAGACAACGCCTGAAGCAGAAATATGGGAATGGGAGGTTGAATTGAAATGGGAGCCACCAGGAAATCTCGACAAAGCAGTTACCCCCACCCCTCCCCCATGGGTTCAGTGGACCCCACCCCCTCACTGATTTAGACGAGCCCACACACTGAGAGCTCTGGATGTAATAGAGGACCCCAACAGGCTCACAAGTGAACTGTAGCCTCATGTGGAAGGTCTGTTTGGTACTCTGAATGATGGCGAAGGAAGAGATGTAGAGTTGGGTGTAGTACTTGCCCTGATTGCAAGGATAAGTGCCAGGAGAGAGATCGGGAGAGGGATGAGTGGACAAAGGCGTCAAGCAGAAAGTGAACCCTATGGGAAGTGGAGGGTGGGGGAGGGGAGGGAAAGGTGTCCTGCGTGATAGGATTCCATTGTAGATGGTGGAAGCTACAGAATGATGTACTGAATACAGTCTAGTGGGTGGTAGGTAAGGACCAGGGGTACTCTATCCCTGTTATGGCAGTGGAAGGATGGTGTGAGGGCTGATGTACGGGAAATAGTTGAGATTTGGGTGAGGGCAGCATCGATGGTGGTGGAAGGGAAACACTGTTTTTTGAAGAAGGAGGGCATCTGTGATGTTTTAGAAAGGAAAGCCTCATCCTGGGAACAGATCCAGCAGAGAAAAAGGAAATGAGAAAAGGGAATTGAATTTTTACAAATGGCAGGGTGGGAAGAGGTATAGACAGGAGGTTTATTAAAGATATCAATAGACAGTCTTGTCTTCAGAGATGGAGACAGAGAGATTGAAAAAGGGACCAGAAGGATCAAAGATGGACCATGTAAATTTGAAAGCAGGGTGGAAGCTGGAGGTTAAGTTGTTGAAATATGACGAGTTCAGTATGGGTGCAGGAAGCAACACCAATTCAATTGTCAGTATAACATAGAAAGAGTTGGGGAGCATTACCAGTGTAGGCTTGGAACATGGACTGTTTCACGTAGCCAACAGAATTACAGGCTTCATGTGGCCCATGCAGGTGCCCATGGCTACAGGTTGGGTCTGAAAAAAGTGGATGAAGCTGAAAGAGAAACTGTTAAGGGAGTGAGAGCTGTTTTCCTGAGGGGCCTGTGCCCTGTACCCTTTCTTGTTAAAGATCCTGTTGAATTCAAAGTTCAAAGCAAATTTCTTAAAGTACATATGTTACCCTGAGATTCCTTTTCTGGGAAGCATTCACAGTAGAATAATTGAAATTCTACGCACAAATATGGAAGAACAGCCAATGTGCAAATGCAAAGACAAACTGCAAATGCAAAGTGAAATAATAATAAATAATTTTGAGAATATGGTTGTGTTTGTTGAAGGCGACTCACCTGGGTGCTATGGGCAAAAGTGAGGGAGAAATCACTTTTTTTTAAAAAGGGATCAAGTGCATCAACAGGTCAAGCATGGATGTATCCTGGACCTGATAGCCAGCATCTTGGGGTGTTAAATTAAGTGGTAGCCTAGAATGCCGATACAGGTGATCTTCCAAAATTCAGTGGATTCCACAATAGTCACAACAGATTGGAAAGCCTGACAGGGAATGCCCTGCAAGAAAGATTCTTAGAGATAGGATCTATAGGCATTTAGAGAATTATGGTCTGATCAGGGACAGTCAGCATGGCTTTGTGAAGGGCAGATCGTGTCTAACAAGCCTGATAGAGTTCTTTGAGGAGGTGACCAGGCATATAGATGAAGGTTGTGCAGTGGATGTGATCTATATGGATTTTAGTAAGGCATTTGACAAGGTTCCACACGGTAGGCTTATTCAGAAAGTTAGAAGGCATGGGATCCAGGGAAGTTTGGCCAGGTGGATTCAGAATTGGCTTACCTGCAGAAGGCAGAGGGTGGTGGTGGAGGGAGTACATTCGGATTGGAGGATTGTGACTAGTGGTGTCCCACAAGGATCTGTTCTGGGACCTCTACTTTTCGTGATTTTTATTAACGACCTGGATGTGGTGGTAGAAGGGTGGGTTGGCAAGTTTGCAGACGACACAAAGGTTGGTGGTGTTGTAGATAGTGTAGAGGATTGTCAAAGATTGCAGAGAGACATTGATAGGATGCAGGAGTGGGCTGAGAAGTGGCAGATGGAGTTCAACCCGGAGAAGTGTGAGGTGGTACACTTTGGAAGGACAAACTCCAAGGCAGAGTACAAAGTAAATGGCAGGATACTTGGTAGTGTGGAGGAGCAGAGGGATCTCGGGGTACATGTCCACAGATCCCTGAAAGTTGCCTCACAGGTGGATAGGGTAGTTAAGAAAGCTTATGGGGTGTTAGCTTTCATAAGTCGAGGGATAGAGTTTAAGAGTCGCAATGTAATGATGCAGCTCTATAAAACTCTGGTTAGGCCACACTTGGAGTACTGTGTCCAGTTCTGGTCACCTCACTATAGGAAGGATGTGGAAGCATTGGAAAGGGTACAGAGGAGATTTACCAGGATGCTGCCTGGTTTAGAGAGTATGCATTATGATCAGAGATTAAGGGAGCTAGGGCTTTACTCTTTGGAGAGAAGGAGGATGAGAGGAGACATGATAGAGGTATACAAAATAATAAGAGGAATAGATAGAGTGGATAGCCAGTGCCTCTTCCCCAGGGCACCACTGCTCAATACAAGAGGACATGGCTTTAAGGTAAGGGGTGGGAAGTTCAAGGGGGATATTAGAGGAAGGTTTTTCACTCAGAGAGTGGTTGGTGCGTGGAATGCACTGCCTGAGTCAGTGGTGGAGGCAGATACACTAGTGAAATTTCAGAGACTACTAGACAGGTATATGGAGGAATTTAAGGTGGGGGCTTATATGGGAGGCAGGGTTTGAGGGTCGGCACAACATTGTGGGCTGAAGGGCCTGTACTGTGCTGTACTATTCTATGTTCTAAAGGAAGCTGACAGAAATTGGGAAACAGGCCAGTTACCCGGAAGTTATTGAGGGGTAAAGAAGAAACCCAACATTATTAAAGTTGAGCAACAGGAATTCTGCAGATGCTGGAAATTCAAGCAACACACATCAAAGTTGCTGGTGAACGTAGCAGGCCAGGCAGCATCTGTAGGAAGAGGTGCAGTCGACGTTTCAGGCCGAGACCCTTCGTCAGGACTAACTGAAGGAAGAGTGAGTAAGGGATTTGAAAGCTGGAGGGGGAGGGGGAGATGCAAAATGATAGGAGAAGACAGGAGGGGGAGGGATAGAGCCGAGAGCTGGACAGGTGATAGGCAAAAGGGGATACGAGAGGATCATGGGACAGGAGGTCCGGGAAGAAAGACAGGGGGGGGGGGACCCAGAGGATGGGCAAGAGGTATATTCAGAGGGACAGAGGGAGAAAAAGGAGAGTGAGAGAAAGAATGTGTGCATAAAAATGAGTAACAGATGGGGTACGAGGGGGAGGTGGGGCCTAGCGGAAGTTAGAGAAGTCAATGTTCATGCCATCAGGTTGGAGGCTACCCAGACGGAATATAAGGTGTTGTTCCTCCAACCTGAGTGTGGCTTCATCTTTACAGTAGAGGAGGCCGTGGATAGACATGTCAGAATGGGAATGGGATGTGGAATTAAAATGTGTGGCCACTGGGAGATCCTGCTTTCTCTGGCGGACAGAGCGTAGATGTTCAGCAAAGCGGTCTCCCAATCTGCGTCGGGTCTCGCCAATATATAAAAGGCCACATCGGGAGCACCGGACGCAGTATATCACCCCAGTCGACTCACAGGTGAAGTGATGCCTCACCTGGAAGGACTGTTTGGGGCCCTGAATGGTGGTAAGGGAGGAAGTGTAAGGGCATGTGTAGCACTTGTTCCGCTTACACGGATAAGTGCCAGGAGGGAGATCAGTGGGGAGGGATGGGGGGGGACGAATGGACAAGGGAGCAATCCCTGCGGAATGCAGGGGGGGGGTAGGGAAAGATGTGCTTAGTGGTGGGATCCCGTTGGAAGTGGCGGAAGTTACGGAGGATAATATGTTGGACCTGGAGGCTGGTGGGGTGGTAGATGAGGACCAGGGGAACCCTATTCCTAGTGGGGTGGTGGGAGGATGGAGTGAGAGCAGATGTACGTGAAATGGGGGAGATGCGTTTAAGAGCAGTGTTGATAGTGGAGGAAGGGAAGCCCCTTTCTTTAAAAAAGGAAGACATCTCCCTCGTCCTAGAATGAAAAGCCTCATCCTGAGAGCAGATGCGGCGGAGACGGAGGAATTGCGAGAAGGGGATGGCGTTTTTGCAAGAGACAGGGTGAGAAGAGGAATAGTCCAAATAGCTGTGAGAGTCAGTAGGCTTATAGTAGACATCAGTGGATAAGCTGTCTCCAGAGACAGAGACAGAAAGATCTAGAAAGATTATTAAAGTTGTAACAGTACTATCAGAAAAATCATAGTATAATTAAGCATGGTTTTATGAAATTAACTCAACAGCAAGAAGCAAAAGGCAATAACCATATAACCTATAACAATTACGGCACGGAAACAGGCCATCTCGGCCCTTCTAGTCCCTGCCGAAACTGATGAGTGTTTCTGTGATTGTAAAACTGTATTCAGTGGGGTTCCACAGAGCTTAGCACTCTGTCACTTTCTGATTGTAATATACAATGTATATTGATTTAGACTTTAAAGTCTGAGCATATTGAGAAGTCTGCAGATGATACCAAAGCTGATCTTGTCATTGACAGTGAAGTGGAAAGCTTTTCATTTTAACATGAGATTGATGGTCAGATCCCTTGAGGGGGTTGGGGAGGGGGTGGCAAATGGAATTCAATCCAGGTAAATGTAATGTAATGGGGAGGAACCATGAACCAGCAGCTGTCCCCTTAAAACATTGCTTGTAATCAAGTCTCTGCTGAAAATAGTAAATTTCAGGTTTCTTCTCACTGCTATCGCATACAGAGGAGTTACCTCCCTGTACAGACTGAAGATACTGTAGACAATTTGGGGCTAAACGGAGAGCGAATTCGGAAATCTGAGTGCAGGATTCCCTAAAGGTTAACTTGCCGGTTGAGTTGATAGTAAGGAAAGCAAGTGCAATAGAAGTGTTCAAATATAAAAGCAAGGATGTAATGCTGAGGCTTTATAAGGCATTGGTCAGACCACATTTGGAGTATTGTGTGCAATTTTAGGCTCCATATCTAAGAAAGGATGTGCTGGCATTGGAAAGAGTCCAGAGGAGGTTTATGAGACTGATCCCTAGAAAGTGTTAATGTATGGAGAGCGTTTGATGGCTCTGGGCATGTTCTCGCTCGAGCTGAGGAGAATGGGCGGGGGGGGAGGGGTATCCCATTATACCTACCAAATATTGAAAGGCCTCAATAGAGTGGATGTGGAGAAGATGTTCAAATTGTGGAAGAGACTAGGAACAGAGAGTACAGACTCAGGATATGAGGACATCCCTTTGGAGCGTGATGAGGAGGAACTTATTAAACGAGAGGGTGGTGAATCTGTGGAAGTCATTGCCACATGTCATTTATGTCTCTTTACGACAATTTATAAAATACAACTATTTACTTTTCTTTGCGGTATTTGAATCCTCAGATGAATCCCATTAAATGTCTTTCATTTATGTTATGTCCTATTGCTCATTTCTTTCTTCACAAAATACACTTCCATATATCAAGGCCTGGGCCGGCTGGTGGTGCAGTGATGTCAGCGCCAGACTCCAGAGTGAAGGTTCCCAAGTTCGGATTGAGTTAGGCCACTCCTGGGCACATCAACAAGGAAAGAAAATAGATCATAGTGCAACAAAGGAAAAACTTTTGACAGAATTTACTTCAAGGCTTAAGAAAGTCTGCCAAACAGAGCTCAATAGTAAAAATATAACAAAGGAAGTAAACACTTCCGCTATACCTATATTGCGGGAAGATTGTTCCCGATGTTGGGGAGGTCCAGAACGAGGGGTCACAGTTTGAGGATAGAGGGGAAGCCTTTTAGGACCGAGATTAGGAAAAACTTCTTCACACAGAGAGTGGTGAATCTGTGGAATTCTCTGCCACAGCAAACTGTTGAGGCCAGTTCATTGGCTATGTTTAAGAGGAGTTAGATATGGCCCTTGTGGCTACAGGGGTCAGGGGGTATGGAGGGAAGGCTGGGGCGGGGTTCTGAGTTGGATGATCAGCCATGATCATAATAAATGGCGGTGCAGGCTCGAAGGGCCGAATGGCCTACTCCTGCACCTATTTTCTATGTTTCTATGTTTCTATTATTGTATTCTTTTGGTATAATATCTTGGTCCAAAACCGATCTGGAATATATACAAAGCAAAACAAGAACTAAAATGACAAATTCCAGAAAACATGTCCATTCAAATGCGCTTAGATTAACACTGCCTAGGACAGAACGAGGAAGAGGAATAATAGACATTAAAACTCTACACAACAATCAGATAAAACTTTGAAGGATATTCTTTCATCAACAAAAACAGAAACCAGCACTCCACTCAAGCATATGCAATTCCAGTCAGAAATATACACCACTAAACCTAAATGAGACCACAACCCAGAAAAATGAAAACATTTTCACTTGAAGAAAAAGTTAATCAATGGAAGAGCATGATCCTCCATGCCTGGCTCAGAGTTGGAGACCTCTTCCCAGAAACGGATGGGTTCCTTGTGACAATACGGGACAAAGTGGTTAACACAATAAATTATCAAAAATACATAATAAAAGACCAACAAATTCAAGATGATAAATGTAGAAAATGCTAAGAAAAACCAGAAACATTTCAACACATTACAGGATCCTGTAACAGTTTAACACAATTTGATGACTTGCACAGACACAATCAAGTGGCAAACATCATTCATCAAAATCATCTTTAAAATACAAACTCATAAAAGAAATCACACCTTATGATAAATACAAGCATGATCCGATTTTAGAGTCAGAACACCACAGACTGATTATTATGACCAATCGGTTATTACAGATAGGACAATCCATATTAACCACCCGGATATAATAATACAGGATGAAGAAGCAAGAACAACTTACTTATAGATATAGCTTTTCCAAACCCACATAACATACAGATATCAGAAACTGAATAACACTAAAAAAATGCTGAATTAAAAGAGGAAAATGAAAGTCTTTGGAGCATGAACAGGTTTACATTGTCCTGATGGCAATTTCTACAACTGGTATCATCCCAAAGGCATTACACGATAGCATTAAACAATTAGGACTACACGGTAATATCTATGTAAATCTTCAGAAAGCCACAATACTGAACACCAGTCAGAAGTCATAGTCAGAAAGCTCCTAGCAATTGAGAAATGAGCTTGCTTGGCTCTGCCTGTACCTTAGGTTTTACCAGCTTGAGCTGAGAAATAAAATAATAAATAAGCAATAAATTTTGATAAACTGAACATGAGATGAAAAGTCCTTGACAGTGATTCATTGGTTGTGGGCACAGTTCAGTGATGGATTGAGTGAAATTAAGTGAATCTACATTATCCCCTCTGGTTTAAGAGCCAGATGGTTGACGGGTAATAACTGTCCTTGAACCTGGTAGTGTGGGTCCTGTACCTCCTTCCTAATGTCAGCAGTGAGAAGAGAGCATGGCCTGGATGGTGGGAGTCCTTGTTGATGGATGCTGCTTTCCTGTGATAGCATTCCATGCAGGCTTTACCTATGACGGGCTGGTCTGTATCCGCTACTTTATATTGGCCTTTCCGTTCAAGAGCATTGATGTTTCCACACTAGGAATCAGTCAATATACTCTCTACCACACATCGACAGAAGTTCGTCAAAGTTTGAGGTAACTTATAAGGTGTTACCATGCTTAATGGCTATGATGTGCTGGTCCCAGGACAGATTCTCAGAAATGATAATGCTGAGGAATTTAAAGTTACTGACGCTCTCCACCTCTGATCCTCTGATGACGGCTGGCTCATGGACCTCCAGTTTCCTCCTCCTGTAATAAATAATTAGCTCTTTGGTTTTGCTGATATCGAGTAAGAGGTTATTGTTATGGCACCACTCTGCCAGATAGTCCGTCTCCCTCCTGTATGCTGGTTCATCACCACCTTTGATTTGGCCAATGATAGTGGTGTCATCAGCAAACTTAAATATGGCATTGGAGCTGTACTTAGTTAGCCTCACAGTCCTAAATATAAAGTAGAGCAGTGGGCTAAGCACACAGCCTTTTGGTGCACCTGCACTGATGCTGACTTTGGAGTAGAAGTTGTTGCCAATCCGAACTGAATGGGGTCTGCAAGTGAGGAAATCGAGGATCCAATTGCACAAAGAGGTATTGAAGCCAACTTCTTGAAGCGTATTGACTAGCTTTGAGGGGAGTGGAAGTATTGAACGCAGACCTGTAGTCAATAAAGAGCATCCTGGTGTATGCATCTTCTCTGTCCAGATGTTCCAGGGTTGAGTAAAGAGCCAAAGAAATGGCATCTGTTGTTGTGACAGCCTGCAGATTAGAGCAGATCCAAGTCACTTCTCAGGGAGGATTTGATATATTTCATCACCAACCTCTCAAAGCACTTCACAGTGGATGTAAGTGCTACTGGACAAAAGTATTCAGAATTTGGCAGTCATAATTTTGTTGAACCTGGCAAAACTAAAGGCAGTGGGCAGCAAAAGGAAAACACTCCAATGGTTAGAATTATACCTATCACAAAGGAAGATGATTCTGATTGTTAGAGGACAATTGTCCCAGTCACAGGACATCAGTACAGTTTCTCCTATGTCCAACTATTTTCAATTGCTTCACCAATCTCCTTCCTTCCTTGTTAAGCTCAGAAGTTAGGGATATTTGAGTACTGATTGTGCAATATTTAACTCTACTCTCAGTGGCCATTTTGGCACTTCCTGTACCTAATAAAATCATCACAGAGTGTATGTTCATGGCCTTCTGCTACTGCGACTTCAAAGTTTGACATGTTGTGCATTCAAAGAAGTTTTTCTGCTCATCACTATTGTAAGACATGGTTCTTCGAATTACTGCCGCCTTCCTGTCAGTTTGAAGCAGTCTGGCCATTCTCAGTATCCCAAATACTTTCACAAGGAGTAAATCATCAGCTAGAGGGAATACTGTCCACTTGCCTTGATATATGCAGCACCAAGAATATTCAACATTCTTGACACCCTACAAGACAAGGCCACCCATTTGATTTCATCTCAACAGCCACCAACCAAAGCATCTATTCCTTCCAACACTCAAGAATGGTGGCTGCAGTGTGTGCCATCGACAAAAGGCACTGAAGTGATAGTGTAGCGGTTAGCGCAATGCTATTAGAGCTCGGAGTTCGATCTCGGTATCCTCTGTGAGGAGTCTCTATATCCTCCCCATGGAATTTTCTTTTCCTCAGGTGCTCCAGTTTCCTCCGACAGTCCAAAGATGTATCGGGTAGGTGAATCGGTCATTGTAAATTGTTCTGTGGTTAGCTTAAGTCAGGGTTGTCAGAGGTTGTTGGGCAGTGTGGCTCGAAAGACCAATTCCATGCTGTATCTCTAAATAAAGATTATGCAGGTTATGCAGGCACTTCCAAAACCAGTGAGCTCTTGTCCAAGATAGACAAGGGCTCATTGCCACCTTTCTAAGGACATTTAAAGATTGAATACTGTACAGGTCCTTCCAGCAGTTCTGGGCACCAAAACACAAAATGAAGGGGAATAAACAGGAACAGCTTCCTATGCAGGTCGATAATAAGCCAAAGTGCATAAAACCAGGAGATTTCTCATTGTTTCCTATAATAAATTTTCCCCCATTTTACCTCTGCTGCATTACCCAACTCTTCTCAGGTCTCCCCTTAATTTTTGATTGAGAATGTATTTCCCTACTTTACAGAGTCAATGGTGTTAAGAATACTGCAGTAGGAATTAATTGCCCAAAACCATTTGGAATGTTTCAATTTAATCGGGTGCTGAAAAAAGCATTATTATTATTCCATTTTGAGAGCTTGGTTATTATCTTCAGAACAAAACCTCAGTGTTTGCTACTAATCACTGTTCATCATCTGTCTGCTAGAAGGGCCAACCATGAAATGCAGCTCAATGTCTTAGAATACAACATTTAATACATTACTAAAAACTCCTCCTGATGAAAACATACTCAGGGGACCCTGAAACAATGAAACTGCAAAATACAGTAAATTTGTTAACTTTGTTAATATGAAAATAAAATATGACAGTACATAACTTTCAAGAGTTAGTGAGAAGCTGCAGTCTCTTCTCTTGATCAACACACACAAAATACTGGAGAAACTCAGCAGGTCAGGCAGCATAAATAATTGACGTTTCCGGCTGAAACCTTTCTTCAAGACTGAATAAACAGTCAACTGTTTATTCCCCTCCACTTATGCTGCCTGACTTGCTGAGTTCTTCCAGCACTTTGTATGTGTGGCTCCCGATAAAGGTTCTTGGCCCGAATCGTGGATTGCTTGTTCCCCTCCACGGATGCCGCCTGACTTGCCGAGTTCCTCCAGTATTTTATGTGTATTGTATCTGCAGAATCTCTTGTGCATATGATATGCAGCATTCACTCTTCTTACTGCATTCTGACAGCAGTACCAGTGTTATAAGGTAAGATAAGATCGTATAGAATTACTTTACTTTATTGTCGCCAATTGATACTAGAGCGTACAATCATCACAGCGATATTTGATTCTGCGCTTCGCGCTCCCTGAAGTACAATTCGATAGTAAATATTAAAAATTTAAATTACTTATCATAAGTAGAAGATAGAAAAGGGAAAGTAAGGTAGTGCGAAAAAACCGAGAGGCAGGTCCAGATATTTGGAGGGTACGGGCCAGATCTAGGTCAGGATCCGTTCAGCAGTCTTAATCACAGTTGGAAAGAAGTTGTTCCCAAATCTGGCCGTACAAGTCTTCAAGCTCCTGAGCCTTCTCCCGGAGGGAAGAGGAACGAAAAGTGTGTTGGCTGGGTGGGTCGTGTCCTTGATTATCCTGGCAACACTGCTCCGACAACGTGCGGTGTAAAGTGAGTCCAAGGATGGAAGATTGGTTTGTGTGATGTGCTGGGCTGTGTTCACGATCTTCTGCAGCTTCTTCTGGTCTTGGACAGGACAACTTCCATACCAGGTTGTGATGCACCCGAAAAGAATGCTTTCTACGGTGCATCTATAAAAATTAGTGAGGGTTTTAGGGGATAGGCCAAATTTCTTTAGCTTTCTCAGGAAGTAAAGGTGCTGGTGGGCCTTCTTGGCAGTGAACTCTGCTTGGTTGGACCAAGTCAGGTCATTTGTGATACTGACCCTGAGGAATTTAAAACTTTTGACCTGTTCCACTTGCGCACCACCAATGTACACGTTTGTGAATGGGGTCGTGCGGTCCATTACTCCTTCTGAAGTCAACAACCAATTCCTTCATCTTGCTGACATTGAGGGACAGGTTATTGTCTTCGCACCATGCCACCAGGTTCTTAAGTTCCTCTCTGTACTCAAACTCATCATTACCCGAGATACGGCCTACAATTGTGGTGTCATCAGCAAACATATATTGAGTTCAATGGAAACTTGGCTACACAATCATGGGTGTACAGTGAGTACAACTTTATTTGTCACACGTACATCGAAACAGACAGTGAAATATGTCATTTGTGTCAAAACAAATTGGTGAGCATTGTGTTGGTGAGCAAGTGTTGCCATGCTTCCAGTGCCAAAATAGTATCCCAGCATCTCACTAACCTTAACCCGTACGTCTTTGGTGAAAATTGAACCCTGATCTTATAGCTGGTACTCTAATAGCAATACACTAACTGTGCATTATTACTCTTCACTATCTAATACATTGTTCACTAACACTCAAAGCTACTTACCGGAGTGCAGAAGGAATAGAGGCTAGCGAATAGGGACTACAGACAAAAATGTTCCGACAAATCTAAACTAAAAGCAGTAACACTTAGCACCACCTGTGATGGGAGAAACAGTCATAGAGAATCAGAGAAACAGGCCTCTTGAATCTCCGTCAACCACTTGGCACTTTTTTTCTCCATTAACTCCCTCATTGGACCCAAATCCATTTTATTCTCCCCATATTCTCATCAGCTCCTACCATATTCTACCACTGATCTACACATGAGGCATAGTTTACAGCAGCCAGTTAACCTACCAATGTGGAATTCTTTGGGACGTGGTAGGAAACTAGAACACCCTGAGAAGATCTGTGTGGTTATAGGACAAATGTACAAAGTCCACACAGAGAGCACCAGAGGTCAGGATTGAAGTCAGGTCACTGGTGCTGAGAGGGATTGTTTCTAACAGCTGTGATACCATGTCACTCCTGTGCTTTAGTTCAACAACCTTCCTCAGATTCAACAATCAAGCAAGTGCTAATTCAGGGAAAAAAAAAGAAATGAGGTAAGAACTTAAGGAGAAAGATCGTGATAAGCTGCTGGAAATAAGTGATGAGCAGGAATTTCTTTAGCCAGAGGGTGGTAAATCTGTGGAATTCATCGCCACAGGGAGCTGTGTAGGCCAAGACATTGGGTACACTTAGAGGAAGGTACATTCTCCTAACTTCTTTCTGTAAGCTTTGACACCCTTACTAATCAAGAGTCTATCAACCTCTGCCTTATATATACCCAATGACTTGGCCTCCACAATCTCCTGTGGAATTCCAGATTCACCACTCTAGCTGTAGAAATTCCTCGTCATCGCCATTCTAAAAGGACTCCCCTCTATTCTGAGGCTGTGGCCTCTCCACATCCACATTCTGAGGCAAAATCTCTCCACTCCACTCTATCGAGGCCTCTCAACATTTGATAGGTTTCAACAAGGTCACCCCTCATTCTTCTGAATTCTAGTGAATACAGGCTACAGGCTCAGAGCTACCAAACACCCTTCATATGACAAGCCTTTCAGTCCTGGAATCACTTTCATGAACCTCCTCCGAAACCTCTCCAATGTCAGCACATCCTTTCTTACATAAGGGGCCCAAAACTACTCACAATACTCCAAGTGAGGCCTCACCTGTGCTTTATAAAACCTCAACATTACACCCTTGCTTTATATTCAAGTTCTCTTGAAATGAATGCTAACATATCATTTGCCTTCCTCACCAGTGACTCAACCTGCAAATTTATCTTTAGGGAATCCTGCACAAAGACTCTCAAGAAAATGACCCTGTGATCTCTGTGTCTTTAAGGAAGGTGAACCCTTGCAAGGCAGCAGGCCCCGATGGAGAACCTGGTAAGGCTCTGAAAACATGTACCAACCAACTGGTGGAAGAGTCCGAGGACATTTTCAACCTCTCATTGCTATGGTCGGAAGGTCCCACCTGCTTCAAAAAGGCAACAATTGTACCAGTGCCCAAGAGGAGTAGTGTGAGCTGCCTTGATGACTATCGCCCAGAAGAACTCACATCCTGAGAGATTGGTCGTGGCTACAATGAGCTCCTGCCTCATCAAGGACCTGGGCCCACTACAATTTGCCTATCTCCACAATAGGTCTACAGCAGACATATTGCCCTTTAGATCACCTGGACAATACAAATACCTATGTCAGGATGCTGTTCATTGACTATAGCTCAGCATATAACATCAACATTCCCACAGTCCTGACTGATAAGTTACAGAACCTGGGCCTCCGTACTTCCCTCTGTAACAAAACCCTCAACTTCCGAACTGGAAGACCACAATCTGTGTGGGTTGGTGGTAATATCTCCTCCTCACTGATGATCAGCACTGGCGCACCTCAGGGATGTGTGCTTAGCCCACTGCTATTCTCTGTCTATACCCGTGACTGTGTGGCTAGGCATATCTCAAATACCATCTATAAATTTGATGATGATATAACCATTGTTGGTAGAATCTCAGATGGAGACGAGAGGGCATACAGGAGCAAGATATGCCAACCAGTTGAGTGGTGTTGCAGGAACAACCAATGTTAGTAAGACAAATGAGCTGATTGTGGACTTCAGGAAGGGTAAGACGAAGGAACATGAACCAATCCTCCTAGAGGGATCAGAAGTGGAGGGAGTGAGCAATTTCAAGTTCCTGGGTGTCAAGATCTCGGAAGATTTAACCTGAGATCCCAACATATTAATGCAGCTATAAAGAAGGCATGAACACTACTTCACTTTTTAAAAATATATATTATTTCTGTTTTTGCACTATTTTTAATCTATTCAATACACATATATATACTTACAGTAATTGATTGACTTCTATATTATCTTGTATTGCATTGAACTGCTGCTGCTAAGTTAACAAATTTCATGACACATACCGGTGATAATAAACCTAATTCTGATTCTGAAGTCTCTTTGCACCTCAGATTTTTGATTTTTCTCTCCATTTAGAAAATAGTCCACCCTTTTAATTCTTTTACCAAAGTGTATGACAACACTTCCCAACACTGAATTCCATTTCCACTTCTTTGCCTGCTCTCCAAATCTGTCTGTCCTTCTCTAGCCTCTCCACTTCCTCAAAACTACCAGCCACTCCACTTTGTATCATCCGCAAACTTTGCCGCAAAGCCATGCCATCAATTCTGTTATCCGAATCATTGACATATAATGTGAAAAGGAGCGATCCCACCACAGACCACTGTGGAACTCATCTTGTCACTGGCAGCCAACGAGAAAAGGCTCGCTTTATTTCCACTTTGCCTCCTGCCAAGCAGCCACCACTATATCCATGCTAGTATCTTTCCTGTAATACCTTGGGTTCTTAACTTGTTAAGCTGTATCATGTGTGGCACCTTGTCAAAGGCCTTCTGAAAATCCAAGTGCACAACATCCACTGATTCTCCTTTATCTATCCTGCTTGTTATTTCTTAAAAGAATTCCAACAGATTTGTCAGGCACCATTTTCCCTTAAGGAAACCATGATAACTATGGCCTATTTTATCGTGTGCCTTCAAGTATCCTGAAACCACATCCTTAAAAATTGACACCACCATCACTGAGGTCAGACTAACTGCCTATAATTTCCTTTCTTCTGCCTCTCTCCCTTCTTGAAGAATGGAGTGACATTTGCAATTTTCCATTCTTTCAGAACCATACCAAAATCTATTGATTCTTGAAAGATCATTAATAATGTCTCCACAGTCTCTTCAGTCACCTCTTTTAGAACCCATGTGACTTATTTACCTTCAGACCTTCCAGTTTTCCAAGAACCTTTTCCCTAGTCATGGCAACTTCACTCACTTCTGCCCCGACATTCTTGAACTTCTAGCGTACTGCTAGAGCCTTCTACACTGAAGACTGATGCAAACTACTTACATAGTTCATCTGCCATTTCCTTGTCCCTCATTACTAACTTTCCACCAGTCCGATATCTACTCGTACCACTTTTTTTTTACACTTTATGTATCTTTTGGTATCCTCTTTAATATTATTGGCTAGCTTACCTTTGTGTTCCATCTTTTTCTTCTTTATGGCTTTTTTAATTGCCTTCTGTTGGTTTTTAAGAGCTTCCCAATGCTCTATCTTCTCACTAAATTTTGCTTATTATATGCCCTCTTTTTGGCTTTTATGTTGGCTTTGTCTCTTCATTCTCAAGATGGCTGTGTCATTTTGTCTTTTGAATACTTCTTCCTCTTTGGTTGTAGGGGATTCACAGCCTGTTCTTGGTTAGAGCCTTCAGCATTTTGGGCATCGAGGGAGAGAGGAAGAGGAGAGCCATCCGCAGTACCACCGATGCAGCAGAGAGAGCCTCAAGATGGCTGTGGCTCAAAAGAGGGGAGCCATGGAGTCATAAGTAGCTAGCCATCTGGACACAAGCTGGGGACTGATCAGCCCCGGCTGGGTCACCTGGAGGAGGTTGTATGATGTTGAAAGACCCGAAACACCTGATGGTTCCAGGAACATCACTGAAGATGTGTCCAGAGGCATCAATAGATGTATGTACACAGTATCATGTTCCTTCCAAATTGCTTCCAAAAATTGCAGCCATTGCTGCTGTGCTGTCATCCCTGCTAGTGTTCCCTTTCAATGAATTTTAGCCAGCTCCTCCCTCATGCCTCTGTAATTCCCTTTACTCCAATGTAATAGTGATACATCTGACTTAAGCTTCTCCTTCTCAAATTGCAGGATGAATTCTATCATATTATGATCACTTCTCCTAAGGGTTCCTTTACCTTAAGCTCTCTAATCAATTCCAGTTCATTGAACAACACCCAATCCAAAATAGCTGATCCACTAGTGAGCTTAACCACAAGCTACTCTAAAAAGCCATCTCATAGGCATTCTAGAAATTCCCCCTCTTGGGACCCAACACCAACCTCATTTTCCCAATCTATCCATATATGGAAATCCCGCATGTCTATTATAACATTGCCTTTTTGGCATGCATTTTCTATTTCCTATTGCAATTTGCAGACCACATCCTTACTACTATTCAGAGGTCTGTATAAGATTTCCATCAAGGTCTTTTTACTCTTGCAATTCCTCAGCTCTACCTACAATGATTCAACACCTTCTGACCTTGTGCCTCCTCTTTCTAATGATTTGATTTCATTGTTTACAAACAGAGCCATGCCACCCCCTCAGCCTCCCTTCCTGTCTTTTCAATACAATGTGTAACCTTGGATGTTAGGCACCAGTGGATGGTGATCGTGGGCATCACAACGATTCAGTGATGCCCACAATGTTGCACATGCATCTGTAACTGTACTACAAGTTCATCCACTTTATTCCGTATACTGTGTGCATTCAAATATAACAGCTTCAGTCCTGTATTTACCCTTTTTGATTTTGACCTCCTTTTACATTGCAACTCAACTTTTCCCTATCATCAGTCTCTCCTTGCTAGCAGTTTTACTACACATTGCCTCTGTTTGTAAACCAACTACCTCATCCTCAACACTACCACTCTGGATCCCATCCCCTTGCTAAATTAGCTTAAACCCACCCGAACACCTGCCCGCGAGGATGTTGGTCTCCCTTGGGTTCAGGTGTAACCCGCTCCTTTTGTACAGGTCATACCTTCTTCCCCAGAAGAGATCCCAATGCTCCATTAACCTGAACCCCTGACCTCTGTACAAATATTCAGGGTGAGTGCAATCTTTCATTATACTGGCTGCTTTAATGAGGCAGCAAGAAGTGTGGACAGAATCCATGGAGGGGAAGGCGATTTTCATGATGTGCTGAGCTCTGTCCACAACTCTCTGCAGTTTCTTTCCATCATGGGCAGAACAGCTGCCATACTAAACTGGAATGCTGCCTCAATGTCTATTGTCCACAGTGATGAAACGTTTATCAATTCCTGCCTGAAAAGTGACTTGGATCCACTCCAGTTTGCCCAGGGATACAACAGGTCCACAGCAGATGCCACTTCATTGGTTCTTCACTCAACCCTGGCACATCTGGACAGCGAAGATGCATACATCAGGATGCTCTTTATTGACTATCTGTCACCAGGTTCAGATATGGCCCAAGTGTGGAGTGAGAGACACTGAAGCAGGTCGATAGTTCACAGACTTTAATACGAACTGTGTTAAAGGGGAAAGAAAACAATAAACTCTAGGCCAAATAGGGCCGCTAACTAAAACTCTCAAATGGAAAAGTGAGACCTACACTGCGAATGAAAAGAACAACTAGAATATAAAACGAATACCATTAGTCTTCAGAGTCAGTTGACTCGACAGTCCAATTTCTCAGGCAAGGCCGAATGCAAACAGGCAGCGAAGTGCTGCTGTGCTGTGTCCAAGTCTCAACAAGCACTGTGACGACAAGTATGGAGTTAAAAATTATCACGATGAAATAATAATTAGCTGACACGAGTATATTCACGAGCGCAATTACTGAGCTGTGTGTCACCATCATTCCCTCAAAACTAATCAATACACTTCAAGATCTTGGCCTCAATACACTCTAGTGCAATTGAATCCTTGATTTCTTTACTTGCAGACCCAAATTTCTTCAGGTTGACAACTGTCACAATGTGTGCTGGCAATATCGGAGCCCAAGTGCGGAGGAACAACAGGCTCTCCGATATAGAGATGGAAACAAGATAATTCCAAGAACATTGGTGAACTGGACAAGCAATTCCGCAAGAAGTAACATTCTCAAAACTAGGATCATGCAATTAGCGTTATTTGGGCATCTACTTAAGCAATACAAACAACAAGGAATCCCTGAGCCTATCAAAATACAGTAAATTTAACAAGCTTAAACAGAGGCACCAGAACTCACAGACATTACAAAGAGTGAGTCGCTCGAGAAAAACACAAGGAAATCTAAACGATTAATGACTTGTTAAATAACAATTAACTAATTCAGGTGGTCTAAAAACCTCATAGCCTACAGGACCCCCTCCCTATGGACAGCACCTAATGGCCCAGGCGGACCTGAAAGCTCGAGATCCAGGGACAACTTGAGAGATCTGGGGAGCTCAAGAGGGAACTCAAAGAGACTTGAGGACTTCAAGAGGCAGAGAAACCTGGGAACCCAGAGAGACTGAAAGAGCGGAGAACTTTGAGGTGAACCTCAAGCAAGATCAGGAAGCCTCAAGGAGAACCTCAAGTGGGGCTCCAAGAGGGAGGCTTGGGAGTTCTCGAGATGGGGAGAACATTGATAAAACTTTGGAAAATTTGAAAAAAAAACTTTAAGATGTTGTTAAGTCCTTGGGAAACCTTGAGAACCCTTTACACTTAGGCTGGGACACTTAGACCCGGAAATAAACTTTGAGACCCAGAAACTTGAGACTTGAAAACATGAAGTTCAAGACCTAGGGAAGGAGCTTGAAAGGATTTTGCTCACACTGTTTACTCTTAACTATTTTCCAGGAGCAATTTGGATACAGAAGGCTGTACTCTCGATTTTACAGATTGGGACAGCATAGACAGGCTCTTCTTCAGGTTGAAAACCTAAATCACTGTTTCATTCATTACATGAAAGTTCAATTTTCGCAGTCTGTATCATGATTTTCATTAAGGTTAAATATAGGGTAGCTTATTCTTGATAGGGTTACTTGCAAGGAAAAACATCAGGAAAGGGGAAGTTCTTCCTAAATTCATGCTATTGTCTTGAATGTTGATTTATTGAATCAAACAAACTTTATCAATGATGCAAACACGAGGAATTCTGCAGATGCTGCAGATTCAAGCAACACACATCAAAGTTGCTGGTGAACGCAGCAGGCCGGGTAACATCTCTAGGAAGAGGTACAGTCGACATTTCGGGCTGAGATCCTTCATCAGGACTAACTGAAGGAAGAGTTAGTAAGAGATTTGAAAGTTGGAGGGGGAGGGGGAGATCCAAAATGATAGGAGAAGACAGGAGGGGGAGGGATGAAGCCAAGAGCTGGACAGGTGATTGGCAAAAGGGATATGAGGGGATCATGGGACAGGAGGTCCAGGGAGAAAGAAAAGGGGGAGGGGGGAAAAACCCAGAGGATGGGCAAGAGGTATAGTGAGAGGGACAGAGGAAGAAAAAGGAGAGAGAGAGAGAAAGAATATGTGTATATAAATAAATAACGGTTGGGGTATGAAGGGGAGGTGAGGCATTAGCGGAAATTTGCGAAGTCAATGTTCATGCTATCAGGTTGGAGGCTACCCAGATGGAATACAAGGTGTTGTTCCTCCAACCTGAGTGTGGCTTCATCCCCAGACAGTCCTTCCAGGTGAGGCAACACTTTACCTGTGAGTCAGCTGGGGTGATATACTGCGTCCGGTGCTCCCGATGTGGCCTTCTATATATTGGCAAGACCCGACGCAGACTGGGAGATCATTTCACTGAATACCTACGCTCTGTCCACCAGAGAAAGCAGGATCTCCCAGTGGCCACACATTTTAAGTCCATGTCCCATTCTGATATGTCTATCCATGGCCTCCTCTACTGTAAAGATGAAGCCACACTCAGGTTGGAGGAACAACACCTTATATTCCGTCTGGGTAGCCTCCAACCTGATGGCGTGAACATTGACTTCTCAAACTTCTGCTAATGCCCTGCCTCCCCCTTGTACCCCATCTGTTATTTATTTATATACACACATTCTTTTTCTCTCTCTCCTTTTTTTCCCTCTGTCCTTCTCACTATACCCCTTGCCCATCCTCTGGGTTTTTTGCCCCCATCCCCCTTTTCTTTCTCCCTGGGCCTCCTGTCCCATGATCCTCTCATATCCCTTTTGCCAATCAACTGTCCAGCTCTTAGCTCCATCCCTCCCTCTCCTGTCTTCTCCTATCATTTTGGATCTCCCTCTCCCCCTCCCACTTTCAAATCTCTTACTATCAGTTAGTCCTGACGAAGGGTCTCGCCCCGAAACTTCCACTGTACCTCTTCCTAGAGATGCTGCCTGGCCTGCTGCATTCACCAGCAACTTTATCAGTGAAGTTGCTTGAAGCATTCAATTGTTGTGCAGACTTGAATCAGGGGATCCCAAAGCTGGGAACCCAGGTATTTATGACTTGAAAAGCATGCAACAGAGACTGGAGAAACTTAGAACACAGACGAGAGAAGCTCAGAACACTGCCTCAGAATGTGGGCTTGAGAAACTTAGAACATGGACTAAAGAAGCTCAGAATGTAAACTTGAGAAACTCAGAATGAGGACTTGAGAATAGGTAGCATTCTCACCTAAAGCCGACTGATGTCAAAACACTGCTGGGCCCATTACTTAGCACGGTCCTTCTGTCATGAAGTGCACTGGCAATATCAGAACCCAAGTGTGGAGTAACGACAGACTCTGATGTAGACACGACAACGAGAGTTTAATCATCATAATTCCAACAAAACATCAGTGGCTCAGCTGTGCGACGTTGCAAGAAGTAACATTCTCAAAACTAGGACCCTGCAATGAGCATCCGCTTAAATAATACAAGTAATACTGAACCTTGAGCCTATCAAAATAAAATTAGCAATCTTAAACAGAAAGCACCAGGAGACCACATTACAAAGAGTGAGTCACTGCAGAAAAACACAAGGAACTCACAAATGATTAACAACTTGTTGTTAAACAACAATTAATCAATTCAGCTGCTCTGAAAACCTCAGAGCCCACACTCTCCGTCGCCCTACACAGGCCCAAAGAGCTCATTACAGCAACAACTCCCCTACAAGTTTAAACAAGAGAAAATCTGCAGCTGCTGGAAATCGAAGCAACACACACAAAATGCTGGAGGAACTCAGCAGGCCGGGCAGCATCTATGGAAAAGAGTACAGTCGATGTTTCGAGCCAAGGCCCTTCATCCTGCTGAAAGACCTCAGCTCAAAATGCTGACTATTTACTCTTTTCCATTGATGCTGCCTGACCTGCTGAGTTCCTCCAGCATTTTGTGTGTGTTGCTCCTCCACAAGCTCCATCAGCACAGGTGCACCACAAGGTTGCGTGCTTTGACCCCTGCCCTACTTGCTCTACACAGCTCCAAGGCCACATATCAGTTTGCTGATGTTACCACTGTCATAGGTTGAATCAAAGGTGGTAACAAATCAGCATATAGGAGGGAGATTGAAAATCTGGCTGTGTGGTGCTATAACAACAACCTCGTACTGAATGTCAGCAAGACCAAGGAGCTGATTATTGACTCCAGGGGGAGGAAACTTGAGTTCCAAGAGCCAGTCCTCAAGCACGGATAAGAGGTGGAGAGGTCAGCAACTTTAAATCCCTTGGCATTATCATTTCAGAGAACCTGTCCTGGGTCCGTAAGTACAATTACAAAGAAAACACAGCAGTGCCGCTATTTTCTTAGGAGTTTGTGAAGATTCAGCATGACATCTAAAACTTTTGCTATCTTCTATAGATGTATAGTGGAGCTTCTATTGACTGGCTGCATCACAGTCTTGTACGGAGACACCAATGCCTTTGAATGGAAAATCCTACAAAATGTAATGCATGTGGCCAGTCCATCATGGGTAAAGCCCTCCCCACCATTGAGCACATCTACACGGAACTTTATCACAGGAAGCAAGCATCCATCATCAGGGACCCCCATCACCTAGGTCATGCTCTCATCTCATGGCTGCCTTCAGGAAGAAGGGTACAGGAGCTTCAGGACTCACACCACCAGGTTCAGCAACAGTTATTACCCCTCAACCACCAGACTCTTGAACCAAAAGGGGATAACTTCCCTCATCTTCATTTACCCTATCACTGAACTGTTCCCACAACCTATAGACTCACTTTCAAGGTCTCTTCATCCCATGTTCTCAATATTTATTGCTTATTTATTATTCTTTTTTTGTTTTCTTTTGTATTTTCACAGTTTGTTATCTTTTGAACGCTGGTTGTCTGCATTGTCGGTGTGGTCTTTCATTGCTTCTATCACAGTTATTGGATTTATTGAGTATGCCTGCATGAAACTGAGTCTCAGGGTTGTGTATGGTGACATATACTTTGATAATAAATTTACCTTGAACTTTGAACTTTGATGCATCCAAGTGCATTCTATGGTATATCTATAAAAATTGCCGAGGGTCAATGAAGATATACCAAATTTCTTTAGACTTTGGAGGATTCAGAAGTGCTGGTGTGGACTTTTAGGCTATGACATCTACATGGTTTGACAAAGACAGGCTACTTGTGATGTTTACACCTATTGTTCCTGCTGCGCACATGAATAATAGAATCTAGAGGGAGCCTATTAACTTGTAGTGAATGCAAAAAGAGATTAAAGTAAACTGAGTGTCAATGTGTTGTTGATAGGTGATGAGGCTTGGTGGACTGTGTCTATGGCTATGACTGAAAGCAGGACGTGGCCAGTCGTCATTGCATCCTGGTGTATCTGAAAATAAACTAACCTCATCTGATAACGATACAAGATATACAGTACTTTGGACTAGAGCAGTAACCATCTGTTGCACATGGTCGATCCATTCTAACTTCATTGGGTTAGCTATAAACATGTGCCAATGGACTTCCTGAAATGCAGTGACAAGAGCTGTCTGCAGTACCGCAGCTGTGGCTTGAATGGTTACACTTTAACCTCTTAATTCTTCTATTTTATGCTCAGTTAAAATGTTAAGAAAAAGAATCCCATACTTTTTCTTAATCACAATAATATATTTCTAGGTAAACACGAGGAATACTGCAGATGCTGGAAATTCAAGCAACACACATCAAAGTTGCTGGTGAACGCAGCAGGCCAGGCAGCATCTCTAGGAAGAGGTACAGTCAACGTTTTGGGTCTAGGGATCTTTGGACTCCTCTATTTCTTTATGCTTCTCAGTACTCTAATGTCATTGTGTACTTTCATCACTCGTTTTCCCTGACCAAATACATTGCCTCACATCTCTGTATCCAATTCCATTTGCTATTTTTTCACTACCTGACTAGTCTTTTGATGTCCTTCTGCAATCTAAGGTTTTCTTCCTCATTATTAACCACATAGTCAACTTCTGTATGATCCATAAAGTTCTTAATTGTGCCGTCTATACAAATAGCGCTAAAGTATATTGTTAAAAGAAAGAAACCAGTGATGAAGCTTACCGAAGTCCCTTGACACTGACCTTTTCCTTTCCTGCTACTGAGTTCGTGTTGTGTTCAAAATAAGATAGTCTGCTCTATCCTAAGGGCCTGTATTTTTCTACCAAATAGAGCCTGATCAAAAACTTTGCTGACGTCATTTAAATTAAATGTGGTTTATTGACCGATGCATTGCTTTCTGAACACTGTTTCTGATCACAGTGTCTTTCAAAGTGATGGTTTATATTATCCCAGAGAATTGTATTCTAATGATTCACCACTGGTTAGGATGGCTGCACCATAATCAACGTATAGCTTACCGAGCAAAACACACAAAATGCTGGAGGAACTCAGCAGGCCAGGCAGCATCTATGGAAAAAGTACAGTCCTGCCGAAGGGTCTCGGCCCAAAACGTCAACTGTACCATTTTCCGTAGATGCTGCCTGACCTGCTGAGCTCCTCCAGCATTGGGTGTGTGTTGCTTGGATTTCCAGCATCTGCAGATTTCCTCTTGTTCATACCTTACCGGGTTGGCGAAAAGCTGTGAACTCACCTGCACTGTGATCTGGTATATAAAACAGATGGAGATATCCAGATGCACAGTGTTGGGCAGGAACAGATCTTTATCCACCACATACTTCTAGCCTTTTAAAAAAAAATTACAGTTGGTTGATAGCTATTTGGCTTAAAGCTCAACAGAAAAAGAGATTGAAACCCGCTAATCTTTTATTTTACTCCATCGTTGTGTGTTCAAAACCATGACAATTTAAGAATGTGGAACTCCAAGGCACAGTGTCACCTCATGATAGAGTAATTAGTATAACGATGCGAACCCACAGCGTAAGGTACCCTGAGGAAACAATGCACCGAGTAGTCTAGGGGAACGATATAACTCAAAAGCATAGCGGATTCAATCAAACCACAGCACAGACTATTGGAAAGAAACAATATACCCCCTGAGCACAGAATAGCCTAAAGAAACAATTTCACTCAGGACACATCACAACCTCGGGACATGATGTAACCTTACAGCGCGGTATACTAGCCCAGAGCAACCGAGGAACACGGTAGCTCTGAGTGCCGTGCATCATCAGAGTACAGTGTACCTGAAGAGACTTTGTAGCCTTGTTCCATGTCTCCGGGATAGGCATATGTTCATGGAGTACACCTTAATACCAAAGAACGATCTCACCAAAGGAAACAGTATAACCTTGTAGCACTCAAAGAGCGGCATCATTTAAAGAATCAGTCTATCTCTGGAGCATAGGATAGGACACAAAGTGATTGAAAGAAACAAAGTATCCAGAGAGTACAGTGTAATCTAGAGGGACAAAGTAATCCCTTGGGTAATGTACCCAGAAAACATCAGAGGACACTGTAATCAAATGAAACATTTGTGTCCCAGACCAGTGCGTAGAATAGCCGAAGGATACAGTAACCCTAAATTATAGTTTAGCCCAGCACCGAAAGACACAATATATTATAATCCTGATGAGCAGAGAACATAAGAATACAACGTAAGCCCGAAACGCAAAGGAAACTAAGAAATAATATAACCGAGGAGCCCTGGGTAACAATGTGTTCTCGGGTATAGACTAACTCCAAAGCAGCATATTAACTCCGCTGAAGTTTCTTTTTTCATTATATTCATCAATTTCACTTATTTCTGCCCCACTCTCCAAATGAAAGTACATCACTTTAAATGTTCACTTGGCACATATTTTGCTTCTCTTTCGAATACTCCCTCGATGCTTATCTCTCATTTCCTCTGTCAATCTGGCTTTCACTCCTCCTTTCAAAACGCGTTTCCCACCAGTCTTCGCGTGTTCTGGTCTGCATCGGCCCCTGTGTAGGCCGTGCTTCCAGGGCGAAATCTGGCCCTGTAGCCGATCCGACGCCGGCCACGGGAGGAAAGGTAAGGCCAAGGCAAGGGAGCGGGCGAAAAGGATCTGGTGAGGAGCGAAGGTCCTGTGTAAAGCACGGTGAGAGTGATTTTGTGAGTGAGTCAGTGTGAGAATCAATCAGGTTCCTTGTTTGTGTCAGAGTGCGAGAATATGTGTGTGTCAGTGTGCGAATGAGACTGAGAGAGTGTGAGAATACGTATGTGTCCGAACGTGAAATAGTATGTATCAGAGTGTGTGGATGTGTATGTGTGTTAGAAAATGTGGTAATGTGTGTCAGAGAGAATGTGAGTGTGTGTGTGTGTCAGCGAATGTATGAATGTGTGTGACGGGAGTGTGTATGTGTCAGTTAGTGTGGGAATGTGTGAGTGTCTGCTAATTTGTGATTGTGTTTGTGTGTGTGTGTCAGAGAGAGTACGTGTATCAGAATCTATGTATAAGTGTGAAATCCGAGTGTCAGAGTATTGGATTTTGCTTAAGTGTCTGAGAGTGTGGGATTGTGTGCGAGTGACAGAGAGTATGGGATTATGTGTGAGTGTCAAGAGAGTGTGGGATTATGTGTGAGCGTCAGAGAGTATGGATTATGTGTGAATGCCAGGGAGTGTGGGATTGTGTGTGAGTGTCAGAGAGTGTGGGATTGTGTGTGAGTGTCAGAGAGTATGGGATTATGTGTGAATGCCAGAGGGTGTGGGATTGTGTGTGAGCGTCAATGAGTGTGGGATTATGTATGAATGCCAGAGAGTGTGGGATTGTGTGTGAGTGTCAGAGAGTGTGGGATTAAGTGTGAGTGTCAGAGAGTGCGGGATTGTGTGTGAGTGTCAGGGACAGTGGGATTATGTGTGAGGGTCAGAGACTGGGATTATGTGTGAGTGTAAGAGAGTGTGGGATTATGTGTGAGGGTCAGAGAGAGTCTGATTATCTGAGTGTCAGAGAGTGTGGGATTATGTGTGACTGGCAGAGAGTGTGGGATTCTGTGTAAATGTCAGTATGGGATTGTGTGTGGGATTAAGTGTAGGGGATTACGTGTAAGAGCAGAGAGTGTGAGATTATGTGTTATTGTCAGAGTGTAGGATTATGTGTGAATATCAGAGAGTGTGGGATTATGTGTGAGTGTCAGAGAGTGTGGGATTGTGTGTGAGTGTCGGAGAGTGTGGGATTATGTGTGAGTGTCAGAGAGTGTGGGATAGTGTGTGTGAGTGTCAGAGAGTGTGGGATTGTGTATGAGGGTCAGGGTGAGTGGGATTATGTGTGGCATCAGAGAGTTTAGGATTATGGATGAGTGTCCATATGGGATTATGTGTGAGAAACAGAGAGTGTGAGATTATGTGTGATTGTGTCAGAGTGTAGGATTATGTGTGTATGTCAGAGAGTGTGGGATTATGTGTGAGTGGGAATGTGTGTGAGTTTCTGGGATTATGTGTAAATATAGAGAGTGAGGGATTACGTGTGTGTGTCAGAGAGTGTGGGATTATGTGTGAGTGTCAGAGAGTGTGCCATCGTGTGTGAGTGTCGGTGAATGGGATTATATGTGGCATCAGAGAGTGTGGGATTATGGGTGAGTGTCAGTATGGAATTATGTGTGAGTATCAGAGAGCGTGAGATGATGTGTGATTGTCAGAGACTATGGGATTATGTGTGCGTGTCATAGAGTGTGTGATTGTGTGTGAGTGTCAGGGTGAGTGGGATTATGCATAGCATCAGAGAGTTTGGGATTATGGGTGAGTGTCAGTATGGGATTATGTGTGAGATCCAGAGAGTGTGAGATTATGTGTGATTGTCAGAGTGTAGGATTACGTATGAATATCAGAGAGTGTGGGAATATGTCTGGGAATGTGTGTGAGTTTCTGGGATTATGTGTAAGTGTAGAGAGTGAGGGATTATGTGTGCGTGTCAGAGAGTGTGGGATTATGGGTGAGTGTCAGCATGGAATTATGTGTGAGTATCAGAGAGTGTGAGATGATGTGTGATTGACAGAGACTGTGGGATTATGTGAGAGTATCATAGAGTGTGGGATTATGTGTGAGTGTCATAGAGTATGGGATTATGTGTGAGTGTCATAGAGTGTGGGATTATGTGTGAGTGTCATAGAGTATGGGATTATGTGTGAGTGTCATAGAGTGTGGGATTATGTGTAAGTGTAGAGAGTGAGGGATTATGTGTGTGTGTCAGAGAGTGTGGGATTGTGTGAGGGTCAGTATACGATTGTGTGTGGGATTATGTGAGTGTCAGAGAGTGTGGGATTATCTGTGACTGGCAGAGAGTGTGGGATTGTGTGTGGGATTAAGTGTGGGGGGGATTACGTGTAAAAGCAGAGAGTGTAAGATTATGTGTGATTGTCAGAGAGTGTGCCATTGTGTGTGATTGGCAGAGAGTGTGGGATTGTGTGTGAGTGTCGGAGAGTGTGGGATTGTGTGTGAATGTCATAGAGTGTGGGATTAGGTGTAAATATAGAGAGTGAGGGATTATGTGTAAGTATAGAGAGTGAGGGATTATGTGTGTGTGTCAGAGAGTGTGGGATTGTGTGAGGGTCAGTATAGGATTGTGTGCGGGATTATGTGTAAGTGTAGAGAGTGTGGGATCACCTGTGAGTGTCAGAGTGTGTGGATTGTGTGTAGTGTCAAAGAGAGTTTGGGATGATGTGTGAGTGTCAGAGAGTGTGGGATTATGTGTGTGTCAGAGAGTGTGGGATTATCTGTCAGTGTCAGTATGGGATTATGTGTGAGGGGCAGAGAGTGTGGGATTGTGTGTGAGTGTCAGAGAGTTTGGGATAATATGTGAGTGTCAGAGAGTATGGGATTGTGTATAAATGTCAGGGACAGTGGGATTATATGTGAGGTTCAGAGAGTGTGGGATTATGTGTGAGTGTCAGAGAGTGTGGGATTATCTGTCAGTGTCAGTATGGGATTATGTGTGAGTGTCAGAGAGTGTGGGATTATTTGTGAGTGTCAGAGAGTGTGGGATTATCTGTCAGTGTCAGAGAGTATGGGATTATGTGTGAGTGTCAGAGAGTGTGAGATTATTTGTGAGTGTCAGAGAGTATGGGATTATCTGTCAGTGTCAGAGAGTGTGGGATTATCTGTCAGTGTCAGAGAGTGTGGGGTTGTGTGTGTGTCAGAGAGTGTGGGATTATCTGTCAGTGTCAGAGAGTGTGGGATTGTGTGTGAGTGTCAGAGAGTGTGGGATTATGTGTGAGTGTCAGAGTGTGGGATTATTTGTCAGTGTCAGTATGGGATTATGTGTGAGGGTCAGAGAGTGTGGGATTGTGTGTGAGTGTCAGAGAGTGTGGGATTGTGTGTGAGGGTCAAAGAGAGTTTGGGATAATATGTGAGTGTCAGAGAGTATGGGATTGTGTATGAGTGTCAGGGACAGTGGGATTATATGTGAGGTTCAGAGAGTGTGGGATTATTTGTGAGTGTCAGTGTGGGATTATGTGTGAGTGTCAGAGAGTGTGAGATTATTTGTGAGTGTCAGAGAGTATGGGATTGTGTATGAGTGTCAGGGACAGTGGGATTATATGTGAGGTTCAGAGAGTGTGGGATTATGTGTGAGTGTCAGAGAGTGTGAGATTATTTGTGAGTGTCAGAGAGTGTGGGATTGTGTATGTGTGTCAGAGACTGTAGGATTATGTGTGAGTGTCCAAGAGTGTGTGATTATGTGTGAGTGTCATAGGCTACGTCCACACTACGCCAGATAATTTTGAAAACAAAGCTTTTTCTCTTTTGTTTTGACCCTCCATCCACACTGAAACGGCGTTTTAATCCCCCAAAAATGGAGATTTTGGAAAACACTCTCTAGAGTGTGTAAATTGTTTCGCATTGTAGTGTGGATGGGGTAACCGGAGAGATTTAAAAACATTGTCATGACAACACCACAACAACAATGCTTTTTCTGCTTCTGCTTGGTACTGTGCAAGCACTGCCGGACGGCTGTTATAACGTGCAGTTGGTGTGAACGGCATGAGAGTTAAATTGTAAAGTGAGCTTTTTTGGCTAGTTCCCCTAAATTGATTTGATTGAGTCTATCTTTAAAAATATTAATGTCAGAAATACTGCAGATGTCTGGCAGCAGAAGATTCCAATCTCTTGTTGATCTTGAAGAGGACAGCTTAATGCGTGGGTTATTTACTTTATTGTCTACGTTAATAGTTTGTTTGGAATTAAACATCTCTACTGCTTTGCTGACTTGTAGTCGTTTGTAACTCGCAGAAACAGCTCGACTTCATTGTCTGTCTAAACAAAGAAGTCCGGTCTGCTTTTTCCAGCGGAGGTTTTCTTTGTATTCCTTGAAGGCATCTTTCTTTCTGTTGTTGGTACTCTAGTTTTATTGTATAGAAATAGCACAACGCCACTGCGGGAACGTAAATATTATACCATTTCCTCTTCGCTTGTTTTTTGTAGATGTGTCTGCACATGCCCAGTAGGAGTAGGTTCGCCCGAATATCCGTTTTGGTGTGGACAGAGATATTTTGAAAAAACGCGTAGTGTGGACGCCTGTCATTTTTACTCGAAACCGGCGTCTTCAAAATTATCTGGTCTAGTGTAGACATAGCCATAGAGTGTGGGATTATGTGTGACTAGCAGAGAGTGTGTGATTGTGTGTGAGTGTCGGAGAGTGTGGGATTGTGTGTGAGTGTCAGAGTGTAGGATTATGCGTGAATGTCAGAAAGTGTGGGATTATGTGTGAGTGAACAGAGTGTGGGAATATGTGGGGATTGTGTGTGGGTTTCTGGGATTATGTGTAAGTGTAGAGAGTGTGGGGTTATGTGTGAGGGTCAGAGAGTGTGGGATTGTGTGTGAGTGTCAGGGTGAGTGGGATTGTGTGTGAGTGTCAGGGTGAGTGGGATTATGTGTGGCGTCAGAGAGTGTGGGATTATGGGTGAGTGTCAGTATGGGATTATGTGTGAATATCAGAGAGAGTGAGATTTTGTGTGATTGTCAGAGACTGTGGGATTATGTGTGAGTGGAAGAGAGTGTGGGATTGTGTGTGAATGCCAGAGAGAGTGCGATTGAGTGTGAGAGTCAGATAGTGTGGGATTGTGTGTGAGTGTCAGGGAGTGTGGGATTGTGTGTGAGTGTCAGAGAGTGTGGGATTATGTGTGAGTGTCAGAGTGTAGGATTGTATGTGAGTGTGGCTCTATGTACTTAATGTGTTGTTACTGCAATAACACAACTAAAGCCATCTGTGTTAGGCAATGATAGAACTCTCTCCAACATTACAGTGTCACAGTAACAAACTTGCTCCTTTTTATGCAGTGACTCTATATTCACTGACATTCTGGTGTACTATAGCGACCATTCCTGAACCCCCAAGATTATACTTTAACAGTGTGCATCCACTGGTGATTTACCCAGTGCTATAGTCTCAGGGCTCTATGTATCGATATCGTGTGTACTTCAGCGGCCACTTTATCTGTTACTTCCTGTACCTAATAAAGTGGCCACTGAGTGTACGCTGGTGTTCATCTGCTGCTGAATCAAGATTCGATGTGTTGTGCATTCAGAGATGCTGTGCTGCACACAAATGTTGTAATATGTGGTTATTTGAGTTACTGTCGCCTTCCTGTCAGTTTGAAACAGTCTGGCCATTCTCCTCTGACCTCTATCATTAACGAGGCATTTTTCCGACAGAACTGCAACTCACTGGATTGTTTCTCATGTCGTTCTCCTTAAACTCTCAAGACTGTTGTATGTGAAAATCTCAGGAGATCAGCAATTTCTGAGATACTCAATTCACAACATCTGGCACCAACAATCATTCTATGGTCAAAGTCACTTAGGTCACATTTCTTTCCCATCATGATGTTTGGTCTGAAGAACAACTGAACCTCTTGACCATGTCCGCGTGCTTTAACACACTGAGTTGTTGCCACATGATTAGCTGATTAGATATTTGCTTTAATGAGCAGGTGTACCTAACTGTATTTGTTATGCAGTAAGTCTTGTATTGACCATCCAGTGATTTTGTTTTCTCACTGAAATGTACCTACAGTATGAGTAATGACACTCCATTTTTACAGAGTAACAGAACTGTACCTTACCAGTACTAAGTATCCCAGTGTTTTATATTTACAGTCCTGCAGCTGCTTGTGCCATCCTTTGCTCTATCAAACCTACCTTGTCTAATACTGTGTCCTGGTACTCTACATTACACAACCTGAGTTTATTGGAAATGACTGTGGAGGTATATCAATGATGACTTGTTCCCCTGGTATGCAATAGCTGTTGTTTAAATATTGCAGTATTGTAAGTACAAACCAACATGTTAGGGCAACAGGCAAACATTTTTCCAATTGTGTTTTGCAATGCTCTAACTGGAATATCAGGGTGTGCTGAAGTAATTGTGCTTATATGAGACTGCTGTAGGTTTCACTTAGGGACTGAATAGAGTGTGCAGTTTCATTGGATAGGAGCACTGTTATCACTGGCACAGCCAAGACATTTGTAGAGTCATCAGGACCATTTACTGTTAGAAAGCAGAAGTTGCTAGTTTGTAATGACAGTAGTGAGTATTCATTATCTTATATTAACAGGCTCTAATTTGGTACTGTCTTTATTCATCCCCCTTCCCTTTTTGGCCTATGTCCGCAGACGGCGGTGGAGACAAGTCTTTGGATATGATTAAAGCGGAGGCTGGTAGGTTCTTGATTGGTCAGGGTATCAAAGGTTACAGGGAGAATGGAGTTGAGAGGGATAATAAATCAGCCTTGATGGAATGACAAAGCAGACTTGATGGGCCAAATGCCCTAATTCAGCTGCTATGTTTTATGGTCTGAAAATACAGTATCTCCTCTACATTTACCTGGCAATTTATTGAAAGACTTCTATAGGGTAATTTCTTAGATTTTTTTTCCCTTTCTGGAGTAATGAATTCAGACCTGTTCAATCTATCTTGATTTATGATCTCTGATTCCAGTATTACTGCTGTGAATTTTTTTCTCAATGCTTCCATATTTTATAATTTGGGATTATAAGTATTCCCAAAGTAAGATCTAAACAAAGTTCAGTACAACATTAGTATGACCGTTTTCTCAGATCCTTTGTCTCTGTTGCATCTGTTCCCAGGATGAGGTCTTCCTTTCTAGGACATTAGAGATGCCCTCCTCCCTTAAGGAATTGGGTTTCCCTTTCTCCACCATTGATGTTGCCCTCACCCACATTTCCTGGACATCTGCGCTCACCACTTCTGCCCATCACCTTAACAGGGATAGAATTCCTCGTCTTCAACTACCACCCCATAAGCCTCCACACCCAGCATCTCATTCTCCACAACTTCCACCGTCTTCAATGGGACCCTATCACCAAGCACACCTTTACCTCCCACGTACTCTCCACTTTTCACAGGGATCACACCCTCCATGATTCCCTTGTCCATTCATCCATCCCCAAGTAATCTCCCTCCTGACCCCCCTTTACCTCTTCTCTTCTCCTCACCAGTGTATCACCTCCCCTCAGTTCCTTTCCTCCTTTTCTTTCACCAGTGGTCCACTTTCCTCTCCTATCTGATTCTTTTTCTCTCCAGCCATTTACCTTTTTAACGTGTCACCTCCCAGCTTCTTACTTCAAAATGCTCCCTCACTCACCTGGCATCACCTATCACCTTCTAGTTTGTACTCCATCCCCTCTCCCCACCTTCTTGTTCTGGCTTCTTCCCTCTTCCTTTCCATCCCTGATGAAGGATGTCAGCCCAAAACGTCAACTGTTTATTCATTTCCATAGACACTGCCTGACTTGCTGAGTTCCTGCGGCATTTTGTGTGTGCTGCTTTGGATTTCCAGCATCTGCGGAATCTCTTGAGATTAGTATGATCTTCCTACTTTTTAATTCAGTTCAGTTACAAGTAAACCCTAATGCTTCATTTGTTTTTTTTTAAATATGGCTTTATTAATTTCCAATTCCACTTTTAGTTATTTGTATATTTGTACAGCCAGATTTCCTCTGCTGAACCTAACTACTGGCGCCTCCCTATTCTGCCTCATCAGATGCAACACCTCAGGCTGTAGAATAGTACATTACAGGAACAGGACCATTCAGCACACAATGTCTGTGCCAGCCATGATACCAATTGTAACGAATCTTACCTGCCTGCAATGAGCCATGATCCATTGTCATGAAATTATCCATTGCATTTTGCAAGTTTTTTCTTGTTCTTTTTATATTTCTATATTCAGGAGTGAAACTTAAACTTTGATGTCATCTGCAATTTGAGGAATAGTGCTGCTAATTGCAGAGTCCAAAGTGTTTATATATTGTGAACATGGTGAATGCATTTTATCAGGCTGAATGGCTGCTGTGTTGGATTCTGTTTGGCTCCTGTCTTCACATACTATGACCTAGTCATTATTCTACAATGTAGTATCTTATCAAAGACTTCTTGAAATTAGAAGTGATAAATATAATATAAATAAAGACTCAATTTCAATGCAGTCAGAACAAATTGGCAACTTAAAAAATACCTCATAACTATTTTAAGTTTCCTGTTAATAATACAACAAAATAGTTTTTCATTGATTCATTTGTATTTGTTTGTTCTAATGTGTATGCCTGCAAGAAAATGAATCTCAAGGTAGTATTTTTGACATATATGTACTTCGAGAATAAATTTACTTTGAACTTTGAACTTTTGATGAACTTGACTTCTTAGCTATTATCATGAATTTCAGAAGAAGGTTTTGCTCTGGTTTGCAACGAAGTGATAACTTTCTTGAACTAGAAGTTTGAGATGAAAGTTCACAAAGTGTAGAATTCATTTTGGTGTCAGTCCGGGTTTCAGCTTCCCTTTATTCATACATCCCAAGACTCTCTGGTGGCTTGCAATGGCATCAACAGATACAATACAAGATGGAGTATTTTTACGGATCATGAAGGGGCAGTGGGAAATTTTGCTCTTTGAAGGTGGTTTCAGATGTTCGATACCACTAGGAAATAGTACATCATGATTTTATTTGGTTTGTTATTTTAACAGTGATCAGTGGTAAGACCAGGATTTATCACTCACCTCTACCTGATTTGACACAGTAGTAGTGAGCAGCTTTTCGAAAAGTTATAACTTTTATGTTTAATATACCTCATACTGTGCTGTTTTAGGATATGGGCATTGATGAGAATGTCAGCGTTTTTTTGTATGGTTCTAAATATCATTGAGAAAGATGGTAGTGAGTATTTGGTGAGAGTACTCCCACTTCTGTAAGATAGGGAGTTCCAGCATGTACACGTCACAACATTGAAGGCATGATGATACATACTCAGTGGCCAATTTATGCGGTAACACCTGAGCACCTGATTTTTGCAAATATCTAATTAGCCAATCATGTGGCAGCAACTCAGTGCATTAAAAGCATGCAGACCTGGTCAAGAGGTTCAGTTGTTGTTCAGACGAAACATCAGAATGAGGAAGAAATGTGATCCAACTGACTTTGACTGTGGAACTGCAGGGTGGTTTGAGTTTCTCAGAAACTGCTGATCTCCTGGGATTTTCACACACAGCAGTCTCTAGAGTTAAAAAAAAAACATCCAGTGAGTGTCAGTTCTGTGGGCAAAAATATGTTGTTAATGAGGGAGGTCAGAGGAGAATGGCCAGACTGGATCAAGCTGACAGTAATTCAAACAACCACGTGTTACAACAGTGGTGTGTAGAAGAGTATCACTGAATGCACAACATGTCGAACCTTGAAGTGGTTGGGCTACAGCAGCAGCAGAGTATGAACATACACTCAGTGGCCATTTTATTCGGTGCAGGAGGTATCTAATAAAGTATCCCCTGTGTGTACCTCCAATTCAGAATTGTGTGCAATTTGGAGAACATGCAGGTGCTAGTGTTCCCATCCACCTGTAGACATTGAGATCCTTGGTGGTGAAGATTCTGTGTTCTGGAGTTGTCAGGGTGATCTGTGCTGAATGAACACTGCCACTGCACAGTGAATGTGGGGATAAATGTTTAAGGTGGTGGATGACATGACAATAAGACCATAAAACATAGGAGCAGAATTAGGCCATTTGGCCCATTGAGTCTGCTCCACCATTTCATCATGGCTGATCCAATTTCCTTTCAACACCATTCTCCTGCCTCGTCCCTGTAGCCTTTTGTGCCCTGAATAATCCAGAACCTATCAATCTCTGCTTTAAATGCACCCAGTGACCTGGCCTCCACAACTGTCTGTGACAAATTCAACACCTTCTGACTAAAGAAATTCTCCTCCAAGTACCCTGAAACCACACCCTTTAATCATTGACTCCAACATCTTCCGAACCACTGACATTGGACTAACTGGCATATAATATCCTCCCTCCTTGAAGAGTGGAGTGACATTTGCAATTTTCCATTTCTCCAGAATCATGCCAGGATTTATTGATTTTTGAAAGATCATTACTAATGCCTCCTCTTTTATGAACCATAAGGTCCAGGTGACTTATCTACCTTCAGACTTTTTAGTTTCCCAAGCACCATCTCCCAAGTAATAGCAACTGCACTCACTTCTGCCCATGACACTCTCAAACTTCTGGCGTACTGCTAGTATCTTCCATAGTGAAGACTGATTGAAAGTGCTTCTTCAGTTTGCCCGCCATTTTCTTATCTTCCATTACTATCTCTCCAGCGTCATTTCCAGTGGTCCAATATCTACTCTCACCTCTCTTTTTATCTGAAAAAAACTTTTGGTATCGTTTTTGTTATTATTGGCTAGCTTACTTTCATATTTCATCTTTACCACCATAATGATTTTTATAGTTGCCTTCTGTCAGTTTTTTAAAATTTCCCAATCCTCTCACTAATTTTCACTCTGTTATATGTCCCCTCTTTTGTTTTTATGTTGGCTTTGACTTCCCTTGTCAGCCACAAGTTGCATCATCCTGCCTTTAGAATACTTCCTCATCTTTGGGATGTATCTTGTGCCTTCTGCATTGCTCCCAGAAATTCCCAGATGTCACTCGAGCTCAGGCTAATTTGTCCTGGATAGTTAAACTTCATGTGTATTGTTAGAATTGCACTTATCCAGACAAGGGAAAAGTATCCCATCACACTCCTGATTTGTGCCAAGCAGATTATGGAAAAGCTTTGGGATGTCAGGAAGTCAGTCACCCATTGCTGTATGCCTAGCCTTTGACTTGCCCTTGGCAGATATGATTCACGAATTGGAGAGTTTTCCCCTTGATGGAGCATTGACTTTTGTTTTACCGTGACTTGACAGCATGCGAGGTCAAGAGGATTCGGTCTCATCTTACCCCTGGGATTCAGCTCTTTGATCCACATTTGCATCCAGGTCTAATGAGGTCTTGAGCACAGTTGTTTTAAGGGGAACACAGACTGGGGATCGTTGAACAGATTATTAGTAAATAAGTGCTGTGTGGTAGCTCTCTGATGATGGAGAGTAGTTTGATTGGATAGTAATCATCTGCCTTTGATTTGTCCTGGACAGAACATATCCAGGCAATTTTTCACATTGCCAGACTGATGTCAGTATTGTAACTGTATTTGAACAGCTTAGCTAGAGGTTAGAGGTGCATTAAGGTCGAGTTTGATGGGAAGGGTTTGCCCAGTTTTATTTTTCACATGAAGGACAGGTATGAGCTTAAACTAATGTGTTATTTTAGGAATGGACTATAAAACTGAAAGATGATAATTTTTTTCCCCGGAACTGTTTCTAATTGGGACCCAATGAACAGTTTTCACTTTTTAAAATCACCTGTGTAGAAGACACTTACTGACTTACTGGAGCATATATTACCCTGACACAGTTACAGATCAGGCTAAGTGATCCAATGAGTCGGGTTTTACAGAGGAGACGGTTAAAAAGGTTAAGAGAAGGAATTGCAAAGCCTTCAGTGTACTGTATATAGCTGAAAGCATAGTTGGCATGGTCATGTTTAGGGGAGTAGATTTTGGACAGATGGGGGGGGAGGGGACTGCTTGCCCCAGAGACACAGTTAGACAGATTTTTGCACCATAGGGGGATTGAGGGTTATGTGGAATGGGGATGTTTGGTGGACAGATCAGCCATGATCCTATTGAATAGCAGGTGGCCTATACCCGCTCCTAGTTTCTATGTTTTTATGTTGTAGAAAGGAGTGGATAAACAAGAAGAGGGAGTTGATGGAAAACAACCTCAACAGGTTGTCACCTTAAGAAGATAACGGTGTTATGAATGCCTTGGAGGAACTTGAAGTATGGATTTGAACTTGTAACTGAAAGCACTTGGGGTCCAGGAGCCACTGTAGATCAGTGATTGGAAGAGTAATAAGCAAGTTGAAGCTGATGTAAGGTGGGACTTGGAAACATGAAGTTTGCAAGACGTCAAGCTGATTCAAAGTACAATAATGGCAGGTCATTCAAGGTGAGTTGGAGAAGTCCAACTGTGAAATGAAGAGGTTGTTAATTGTGTTTTTAATGGAATGGGAAAAGTCTGGGGAAGGTAGTGAATGAACAACTTGCATTTTAATAATAAAACACCAAAGGCATTTCACTTGAGCAAGCTCATACAGTAAATGACAGAGCCAAATAAAAACTAGAAACTCGGGTAGACTTTACAGAGCATCTCAAATGAGGGAGAGAGAGAGGTGAAGAACCCCAGAGAGGAATTCCAAACCTTGGTACTGAGACTATGGCTACTAATGGTGGTGGGAAGGAAGGGGGTGGATGAACAAGAAACTGGAGGTGGAAGAATGCAGAGATGTCAGCAGGTTGTGGAACTAAAGAATCTACATTAAAATGTAGGGATTGGGGACTTAAAGGGATTTGAAAAAAAAAGAATGACAATTTTAAGATGAAGGTGTTCAATGACCAGAAGCCAACACAGTTTAATAAATGCAGGGCTAATAAGCCCCAAAAATTTAGGGAATGGGCAGCAGAATTGCGGATGAAGTTAAATTTGCAGGTAGAGTATAATAAGTAATGTAAGAAAAGGCTCTGTCTGTCTACGTAGATAATGGATACGCCCAGTTACTTCCGGGGCGTAGACCTGGGCGATGAATATGGAGATCCTGGGCTGCCCAGACATCAAGATCCACCTCTTGGCCTTGCGGATGTGGTCCAAAGGAATGTGAAGCAGTACATTTGGCATCAGCTTGGCTGCAGGAGCTACTGAGAGGTGACGTGATACGTCATCCAACCACCTTAGGGGCTCCACTCTGGATTTGTGTAGGGTTTACTCATTAGCCTTCTCTTCTCCTGAAGATACCCACAAGGCAGTGGGATCCATAACCCTGGATAGGGGCCCATACTGGGTACTGTCAGCCCGAGCCAGCTGAGCCCACAACTCGTGTAAGGCAGGGTCATTACGCTCTGTAGTAGTGACATATGGAGCCACTACCCACTACCCAATGGTGGAGTATAATGAGAGACGAATTATGATGAGTATGGTGAGAGAAAGAATATGGAGTCTCAATATACCATATCAAGGATAAATACTTCAGTGTAGATGGGCTGAGACTTAGGTGTGATCAGCAGTTTATGGAGCTGGAAGTCGAGGTCCAATGGCCAGAAGCCTAAGCCTGCAAATCTCTGTAAGTCTGCTGGGGAAGTCAAAGGCCCAATGTCTGCAAATTCATGAGTCCGCTGGAGGCTGAAGTCGGTCTCCCCTGGGGTTAGAGGACTGTGTATGTGCATGGGTGGGAGGGAGGGACAGGGCTTGTTTTGCTGGTGTTGCTTTGTTGATTGGTATGTTTTGTTTTGTTTTGTTGTATTCTATGTTGTTTTGCCCGGCATGGTGGGTGGCGGGTACATATGGCAACACTTGCGGGCTGGCCCCAGCTCATCCTTGGGTGTGTTAGTTATTAATGCAAACGATCCATTTCACTGTACAGTGTGTTTCGATAAATAAATTAATCTGAATCTGATTGTCAAGATGGAGAAGGCATGGGGCAAAAAGCTCAACTCAAGTAGCACAGCAACACACATAAAAGTTGCTTGTGAACACAGCAGGCCAGGCAGCATCTCTAGGAAGAGGTATAGTCGATGTTTCAGGCCAAGACTCTTCGTCAGGACTAACTGAAAGAAGAGCTAGTAAGCGACTCAAATAGCACACTTCAGTTGCAAGTAGACTGACTCTGGATCATTGGTCATTCAGCGCATTGGGGGATGACATGTTCAGCCATTTTAAGTCAAGAAAGAAGAGAAGGAATTGTAACCTCGTAACAGAACCACAAAGACATGTTGCAGGAACCATGATAATGATCATTTCAGTCCCGTAATAGGGACAGAGATCTAAACGGCAAGGTTAAAATGAGAAGTTGCCAAAAGATCATAATGCATTGGGAAGTAATAAAACATTAGACAATCTGCTAAGGACTGGAAGCCAGAAGCTAGGAAATAGTCTTCAGGACAGAGAAAGATCATGAGTAGATGTTTGGAAGACATGACTACTGATAACAGATCTTGTAAGGGAGGGTGAACAGTACTTGCTTTCAAAGTCAAGTGGGAACATGAATGAGAATTTGAATGGTAAGTAATTTGGTGGGTCTGATGGATATGGATATGGTATTTTGTTGTGTAAATTGAATAATTCTTTCTTGTCTCAAGGTTCCACCCTATGGAATTTAATGAAGTGCTGAAAAGGTCTGAAATGGACAGCAGTGAGGGAAACACCTATTAATGGCTGGCCAGGACACAAGGTAACATTTGCATCTGAATGCTTATATTGGATCTGGATGAGGAAATTGGGAGTCTAGGACCAGGAAAGACACTGGGGAAAATGTACCTGATGACAAAAATAGCTTTCCCAAATCCTCATACTGTGCACCTGAAAGCATGTGTTATGCAACAATAGGTTGGTCACTGCTTCATAACCACCTGTGCTTGATTCTGTAAAGCAGAATAACTGTGCCACAATAACTACTCCAAAATCCAAGGGTTTCAAACATCTAATACTGTTGAAGCTTTTCAACTGGCAGAGTTCTTCCAACCAGCTTGTCCACTCATTAGCAACTGATGTTGGTATAGTGTCATCCCAGCCAAGCCCTTTCTTACATAGATTTTGTAGGATCTTCTTAGCAGATAGCAACACCAGACTGAGATCGTGATCTTAAACTTGGAAGTATCAGACTGGATGCATCATTGCCCACCTCTCCATCGAAGGAATATCTTGATCCGAATCCAAATCCTTCATGTCTTTTGCTCTTTGCTCTTCTGGTATCAGAACACAATGTCTGTTGCTTATCCACTTTGTGAGTCAAAAGCCAACTCTAGCACAAATGGAAGAAGATGATGACATAGAGATACTGCTTCTTCCTCAGAGGACACTGACACAAGACAGTCATCAACATAGAAGCAATGCAAAACCTTATCCTCCATATCACAGCTAACCTGTTCTTCATTGTCTTCCACACATTTTCTAAGAGCAAAGGTGGCACAGCTCAGTGATGAATTTGCTCCAAAGAGATGTGCCACCATTCTAAAGTCCACCATATCTTGGCTGAGGTCACCTTCAGACCACCAGAGAAATCTTAGTAGATCTGCATCTTCTGCTGGTACTTTAATCTGATGAAACATTGATTTAATATCTGGTCCCTGTAAAAGCTGAACATTGTGATATTCCCTAAAAAATTGCTCCACGGTCAAACACAACACAGTTTTCCTTTTCTGGGGTGATAAACATCATGATGTGGAATATACCAGACTTTCCCATCACTGAGTTCCAGATCCTCTGCTGGCAATCTTTCAGTATAATGTTTGGAGATGACATCCTTCTTGAAACCTGCGTAGTCGGTGTGAACTGACAAATCCTTCTTAAACCTCTTCCTTAGAATTAGAGTATGCTGTTCAGCAATCTTGCTATTATTTAGCATGTTAACTTCTTTCTTTCTCAAAGGTAGGCGAATCTGGTAGTGACCTTACGCCAGTTTTGCAGAATTTGTAACCAGTTCCGTGAACTTGTGATCTTCTTTTGACAAACTAGGTTGTTCATCCTGACTACGTTCAGGGAAGTCTGCCTTAAACTGCTGCTGCCAAAGCTCATCCAAGTTGAAAAGTGAGATCCTGTTAACTGTCAGCTCTGGCTGTGCAGTCTCTTACATCACAAAGGTCTCCTATCAGTGATCCATTCACAGTCCAAACCAAAATTGTTCTAATTGCATAGGTTCCATCATTAACACTGCGAGTCGTAGAGTCATAGAAAAATACAGCACAGAAACAGGCCCTTCAGACTGTCTAGTCTGTGCCAAACTATTTAAACTGCCTACTCCCTTCGACGTGCACCCTGACCATAGCCCTCCATACCCCTACCATTCATGTACCTATTCACATTTCCGTTAAATGTTAAATCGAGTTGCATTCACCACATGCTCTGGCATCTCATTCCGCACCCTCACGACCCTCTGAGTGAAGAAATTTCCCCTCAAGTTCTCCTTAAACATTTCACCTTTCATCCTTAACCCATAACCTATAGTTGTAGTCTCACCCAACCCCAGAGGAAAAAGCCTACTTGCATTTACCCTCTCTATACCCCTTATAATTTTGTATACCTCTAACAAATCTCCCTTTAATCTTCTACGTTCGAAGGAATAAAGTCCTATGCTATTCAATCTTTCCTTATAACTCAGGTCCTCCAGTTCTGGCAAAATCCTTGCAAATTTTCTCTGTACTCTTTCAACCTTATTTACATGCTTCCTGTAGGTAGGTGACCAAAACTGCACACAATACTCTAAATTAAGGCCTCAGCAATGTCTTCTGTAACTTCAACATTATATCCCACCTCCTGTACTCAATTCTTTGATTTATGAAGGCCAATGTGCTGAAAGCTTTCTTTATGATCCTATCTGCCTGTGACACCACTTTCAATGAATTATGGACTTATAATCGCAGGTCCCTTTGTTTTTCTGAGCTCCTCAGTGCCCTACCATTCACTGTATAAGACCTACCCCAGTTGGTCCTACCAGACTGCAAAACCTCACATTTGTCTGCATTAAATTCCATGTGCCATTTTTCAGACTATTTTTCCATCTGGTCCAGATCCCGCTGCAAGCTCTGGTAGATTTCCTCACTGTCCACTGCATTCCCAAGCTTTAAAGTCCAAAGTACATTTATTACTAAAATATATATACATTATGCAACCTTGAGATTTGTCTCCTTACAGGTTGACACGAAACATAGAAACCCAAAAGGACCCAAATTAAAAAAAGACCATGGAACACCCAATGCACTGAGAGAAAAAGCACACCATGCAAACAGTAACCACAAGCAAATAGCGTTTTGAACTGAAGTCTGCAAGGAGAATCCTATAGTCCAGCGCAGAATTGAGTCATGGAGCAGTGATCTGATGCCTAAATAGGAATCCGAACATCAGGTTCCATCACCGCAATGCACTCTGGGGCCTGGCCCTACTGCCTTTGATTTGGCCTGTACCTAAACTTTCCGATTATGCCCGGTGCTTAAATCAATGTCCAAAAGTGAGTTCAAGCATCTTAAGTCTCCATCCAAATAGCAGGTTTAGTCAATGGTGCCCGGATCTCGCCGCCTTAATTCCGCCTTCAGCATGGCGCTTAAATTGATCGAACCTCGGGTCTTCGTTGCTCTTGGCGATGGGCCCACTGCCTCACCTTGCCTTGGTTCCACCACATCGAATTGCCTCCATGTCCAAAGGGAAGTTACAGCCTATTAATTGTGATGATCATTTGCCAGAAAAAGTGTGATTAATAAAGTATTTAGTTGTTTTTGTTGTTTCGTTAGCAACCAGCCAGAAGTCACTGAGGTTCACCAGTGGCATCTTAAACCAATCTTGGTGTCATCCGTAAATTTGCTGATCCAGTTCATCACATTATTGATTATTGATTATTGATGTAGATGACAAACAACAATGGACCCAGCACCGATCCCTGTGGCACTTCACTAGTCACAGGCCTCCAGTCAGAGAGGCAGCCATCTACTACCACTCTCTGGATTCTCCCACAAAGCCAATGTCTAATCCAATTTACTACCTCTTCTTGAAAATTCCAAGCGACTGAAACTTTTTGATCAACCTCCCATGCAGGACTTTGTCAAATAGTCTGCAAAAGTACATGTAGATAACATCCACTGCCTTGCCTTCATCAGCTTTCTTGGTAACTTCCTCGAAACACTCTATAAGATTGGTTAGACGTGATCTACCATGCACAATGTCATGCTGAATATCCCTAATTAGTCCATGTCTATCCAAACACTCATAAATCCGGTCTCTTTGAATACCTTCCAATAACTTTCCTACTGCTGATGTCTGGCTACCAGCCTGTAATTTCCTGGGTTATTTTTAGAGACTTTATTTTAAACAGCGAAACAACGTTATTTATCCTCCAATCCTCTGATACCTCAACTGTCACTAAGGATGATTTAAGTACCTCTGCTAAGCCCTTGCATTTCTGCTCTTGCCTCCTATATGGTCCAAGTGAACACCTTGTCACGGCCTGTGGATTCCTCCACCCTAATTTGCCTCAAGACTGTAAACACATGCTCCTCTGTAATCAGTATGGGCTCCATGACCACACTTCTATAGACTCTGTATCCATCTCCCGAGTAAATACAGATGCAAAATTCCATTGAAAATCTCCTTCATCTGTTTTGGCTCCACACATAGATTACCATTCTGATCTTCTAGAGGACCAATTTTGTCCTTTGCAATCCTTTTGAATCACTTGCAATGGCTCCAATGCTTCAGGAACGTTTGTCCCTATCAGCAGCTCAATCTCTGGCAAATGGACATGTTGCAGTTGAGACCATCCCTGGAAATCCCTCTGTTGTGGAATGTTATATTTGTGGGCAGGCGTACTATACTGTGTATAGATGTTAGGTAGTTCACAATAGTTTTCATCATCTAAGACAGCCACTTCCAATCTTGAAACAAAGTAGCTCCTCATGAGCTTCTCTTGACCCATGGTGGGTAAGAGAATGTGTGTCCTTTTTCCTGTGAGATTGAGCTGTGCAGAACATTGCCGTGCTTCCTTGATCTAGGAAAGCATAAGTAACCACTGTCTTGTTACCCTTCTTAGACTTCACTTGTACTGGAACTATGGGAAGTTTGCAATCATGATTGCCAGCCCCTGTAAGGCCATTAGATACCAGGGTACTATTCACTGCTGTGTCTGATTCTTTCATGGCTTGTTCTGATTCTGCACCCTTTTCGACAGAGTGAATATGAACCATGCTGGAATGCTTGCCACTGCATACCTTGCATGAAAGATGCTTCCTGCAATCCTTGCTGATGTGTCCTGTACACAAATAGCCAAAGCAGACATTATCTTCTTTTAGGAAGGCAACCTTCTCACTTTGAGCCCTTATTTACAGCTGAGGACACAAATTTAGTCTATGTTCACCCTCGCAGAACAGACTATCCTTTTTGGCTGACGGTTCTATTTCCCTTGCTTTTTGTTTCAGGTTCAGTTTTAGCTTTACTTCTCACAGTGGCTTCAGCAGTGGTTAAGCTGCTTCCTTTAGCCACAGAATGAAGTTGTGACTTAGTTTTGTTGACACCTTTGCTTATTGCTGGTGATGTAGCATTCGGTATATTCCTGAACACTGGGTCTGCAGCAATCCTTATTTGCCTTTCTATAAAATCAATGTCAGAGAAAGGGTTGTGCCTTTCTTGCAGTTTACAGACCACTTTTCTCCATTTATTCCTGAGTAAATAGGGCAATTACTTTACGACAAACTACAAATTAGCAGGCATGCGCTGCTCACACGTACTGCACTTCTTTCATAGCATTGCAACAGCCCCTAAGAAAAAGACTGCAGTCTTGAAGAGCTTTCATGTCTTCAGTCTTGATAAGCCTTCCAAGAAAGAACCTTTTGCATGTAGGTGGATGCAATTTTCTGTTCATTTACAAAATGTTCCTGTAGTAAAGTCTTGGCTTTTAGATACCATTTCTAAGAATCAACAAGCTGGCAACTTCTGACAAGTTCTCTAGGGCAATCTCTAGTGTACCATTCAAGGAAATAGGGGCAGTCATTATAGCTGTTAGCCTTGCCTTCAACACTGTTTACAAAAGCCCTCATAAATGCATGATACAGCAATGGATTTCCATCGAAGATTTGAATCTCTCTTTTAAGCAAAGATGAAATGTGTTGCTGTTGTATCAATAAGGTTGTTATGTCATTTGGCTTCCTCATAATATCAATAGTGCTATTTTGACCCCTGCCATCTAAAACAAGAATGTTTCCATGCTGTAATGTCACCTTGAGGACTTCGAGCTGTTGGACGTGACGTTGGCTCAGGGTGCCTCATTAATGCAGGATGAAAGTAAACACCAAGAACTACCCGTCTTGATCATGTTTCACAGACACATGGTGAATGAATAAATCAGCCTTCACATTGGGTGTTTATTGCTTTTCTTTATGCCTTTTCAATATAGAACTCACATCATAGGACTGTCCTGCTGGAGTACCTTTGGTACTCGCCACACTTGAAGCCCTTAGCCTATTAACTTTATGTCACGGTCCGGACTGTTAATTCCCCATTTTCTCCTAATTCCCTTTGATTGTGCCATGGTTTCAACCGTTAATTCCCCATTTTCTCCTAATTTCCTTTGATGGCGGCACACCTGGTTTTCCTCAAGACCTGCAGCATAAGAACCCCGGTTTTGCACCCACTAGTTGCCAGATTGTTGGTTTTGCCAGTGTGATAATTAACGTTTCCTGGCCGCTTAGGATTGTGCGTTCTAAGTTTTGCTTCAGTACAGAGATTTACCTGTGAAACTCAGTCTCTCTGTGTCAAGATAAGTTTTCTAAGTTCTACTCCAGTTCTGAGGTTTACCTGTGTAACTCCATCTCTCCGTGCTAAGAAAAGTTTTGTCTGCCGTTTTCCCTTCTACGCTCCATGTCAAGATAAGTTCTGCCTGCCTCCTTCTTTCCTGCACTCCCTCCTGTTTGCTGTTCAATTTTCATGCCCGCGTCTGCATCCTAACTCAATCTCCGTGCCTGTGTCCTGCGATTGGGTTTGCCTCGTTTGTTGCAATACTTTAGCCATTTGTGCAGCAATTTCTTCCTCCAACTTAAGCTGTTTCTTTCTTTTCTGTAGATACACTTCTTGCTCTTCCATCTGCTCCGCTTGCTTTCCAGCGCATGTTGGTCCTTGAATAATCATTGACATGCGATTAATGCAGCTAGATCAGCCTCCATTTTAATGCATGCAGAGGAGGTAGTAGATACAGATAATGTTCTTCTTGCAGCAAAGCTTCAAGCGCTGACATTAGACACACTGTCATTCAGTTTCACGTCATCCTTTGGGTCACCTGCTCTATGCATAGTCAAACAATGGGTCACCATTGTTTCATATCCTTTACGAATGCACTGCAATCGCAATCAATGTTTGAAAAAATATTGGTTCTGTTTTTTTTGTTTGCCCTTGAGGATTAGTCAAATCCTCAAGACAAGATTGCACTTGAAAGGCATTTTTTAAAATTTTTATAAGATCATTAATTGATGGTATTAAATCATAATTTTGTTCACATTTGTTTCATACTCCTTTTGAAGACTAGCTTTAATTTCTCTTTTGCAAGCCCTAACTGTAGGGTTGTTGATGCCAATTCCATGCTTTGATACACTCATGATACCTTCTCTCATTACACAACTTGCAATTAATTCTTTGTTTGCCTGCAGCACTGGCATTATTCGATTGACTAAATGTAGTCAACAAACTGTCCGCATATACACAGCACTTAAACCAGACCGAACAAACAACCCTCAGTTCAAATGTCAACAACCGGAATGTTTCAGCACATCAATAAAACAAAGTGACGATCCCTTAGGCAATCACCACACAGTCAAGCAATGGTCCCCTGTGGATGGGCAGTGCTGCCCATTCAAAACTGTGTTCAAATCACAAATACACAGCATGAATCACAGATAATCCTACTGTAAGCTGCTCGAGTTTCCAACGTGTTCTTCTCAGTGTTGCAATTCCCATTTTGCCAGTGGATCCAAGACAGTCCTTTGCTGTAGACTGGAGTTCATTTGGTGTAACAAAATATAGCGGTCACTTGAAAACAAACCAAAACCGCTGAAAGACTACGCAAGGTAACCGACACTGTTTGACCCATTGTCAAATAACGAATTTCCAAATCGTAAGAGGTATATCCAAGCCTTTATTACAAAGCCAGCAAACACGAATGATCTTGTAGTGATAAAAGAACTAACTCAACTAAATTAGTGACATAACTAAGTGATACTAAGCATAATTAGCATTCCAATAATGTTCCAATTAGCATTCTATATGCGTTTTAAGAGGTCTAATAACGTTCCAATTAACAGTTAACAAAAAAAACATTCCCCATGACCTACTCATTCTCACTAGACTAAATTTAGCAACCAACAAAACGAGAATACACAACTATACTCATTTGCTTCTACCACAGCCCAACCCACATGACAGATTACCACAATAAACGCATCACAAACTACAATACAGACAGAAAATATATACATGGATAGAAAATAGACACAGGGCTCCTACACTGTCAATACATCTTCCTTCGTGTTCACCAACCTTAGACTTTGTGTCAATCTTCAACATGGCATCAGGTTCAAACCTTAGCTATTCAATCATTTAATATTCATTCCCCTGTCCCATCTTCCCCTGCTTTCATAGATAACTTAGCTCCTGGAACCAGTTCCTAAGTACCTTAATCACCAGTTCCTAAGTACCTTAATTTTTATTTGGAGGTACGGTGCAGAATAAGTTCTTCCAGCCCTTTGAGCCATGTTGCCTAACACCTCCCGACAGCCCTGATTTAACCCTAACCTAATCTCTGGACTATTTACAATAACCAGTTAACCTACCTGGTACATTGTTCGACTGTGGGAGGAAACATGTTCCACTGGAACAATGTAGAGAGACTCTTGGCAGACACTGGGATTGAATTCCAAACTCTGACACCCCCAGCTGTAATAGTGTCATGCTAACCACTACACTACCATGGTGCCCCCTAACTGGGATAACACAAGTCAGTATCAAACTGTGGGGTGAATGGACATGACACAGTATTTTGCTCATCTGCAATCTTTTACCATTTAATTATTCCTCTGATAATGAATTCCTCTTAGCGGAGTTCATAACTCAGACTTTCTACATAGAACACCACTTACCAGTGTTCATTCAGTCACTTAACCTGCCCAACCCAGTTGTGTGTTCAAGTCCATTCGATGAGTTAAACATAATCTCTGGTGATGTTCTGATTATTAGGGGAGTTGTGCACTTTTTGAGGAGCCGTCTTACATATAATTCATTATACTAATTCTTGGTCTGTATCCTTAGTTGAATATAGAGATCTTTCAACAATGTTTCAGAGAATAGCAGGGCAGCTCTTCCTATGTCCCAAATCACTTCTCTGTATTACAATCACTTTCACAAAAAATAATGAATCTTATTGCTGCTTATCTGAGCTGCTGTTAGCATATTAGCTGCCACATTGTGACCATAACATCAGAGACTACACTTCTGAAGTAAATCATCGGGCAAAAGGTTACGAACTATGCTGTTGGATAAATTCCAAGTAACTTCTAGAACAGGCTGTCACAAGACAGAGGAACAGGAAGAGGGTTAGGAGGGGGAGGTAAAAAACATCACTCCTTCCAGCATAGGAACTATGCTGAGTATTGTGTGGTTACAGACAGGATCCCTATCAAAGCTGGTGTAAACTACCAGTTAGAAGTTGTTGCAGAATGATTGACGTGGAAGTGTTTCACACAACCACAGGTCATGTGCTGGCCCTCAACTCATCGGGTTGATACAAATAAAATAAACCAGGAGGAAAGCAGGGAACAAAGATACAGAGACAATGTATGCAGAGGGAAGATTTGTTAATAAAAATGTGGTTTAGCTTTTAAAGGTGTTTTAGCATGTTTTTTTCTATTTAATGTTGTATAGCCTGAAAGAGCAAGAGAATCCTCAGGAGCGGGGCATTCCACATATCTGGAGAGGGTATGGTAACTCTGGAATCCCGGAGCTGCTGCCTGGTTTTGGCAGAAAGGTTGTGTTACAGGCTGCCCTGGGAACAGAACACGGACTATTCCTGACCGAAGGTAAGTGGGTCAAGCATGAGTGATTGAACATGCAATACAGCAGGTTGTAAGACTTGCTCCAGGGTGGGTGTGTTGGGGAGGTGGGGGTGTGTGGTGGGCAGCGGTGGTACCTTTGCAAGGGTATAAGCTGGCAAATGTGAACCAGACATGCCAAACTTCCATTGACCTCTTTGCTGGTCTACAAGATGCAATAGACAGGGCTGTGAAATTGTAATGTGATGTGACAAGATAATGTGTAATGATTAGCATGTGGTCTCTTGCCAGAATTCATTACGTCTCTCACCACCCTTTCTGAGTACAGGCACAGGTCTTTCAGAAATGGGTTTAGGAAACAGCCTCACTTACAAAGAGGAATGGAAATCCAGAGCTCCCTCCCTAAACGTTTTATGGTTCATTGAATTTGAAAGCATTTCTTTTTGATTTTTGGTGGATAGGGATTTGAAAGGAATTGAATCAAAAGCTGAAGCTGATTTACAGATGATTGAATAGTGAAGGCTTGAGAAATTGTAAGTTGCACTCCTACCCCAGTAGTCCTGTTTTCCACCTATTCCACTGCCTCTCTAGACAAATAACAACTGGTTTTCTTGTTAAGTTGCAATTCCTCTTCTCAGTAACATTAACCGAATCTATACCCAGTTGTGCGTCTTGACCATCTTCTAACCCCTCTACTGCTTACATGTCTCTAAGTCCTGGATGAGACAAGATTCCAGTGGTTACACACAAAGGAAACCAAAATCATTGTCTTATGTTCCCGCTTGAGTCATTCAACCCTCAACATTGATCCCTTTGCTCACCGGAAGACTCTGACGCAAATGGTGGTTGAAAGAGGGCGGTAAAAGGTAGTTAATTCTAAATAATGCTTGAAGATGCAGATAGTGGGAGATGAATGAGGAGATTGGAAAAATAGAAGGCAATGTTCGAACTGTGAGATACATTCCTAAGCCTCTCAAGATCTTCTTAAGATCAACCTCTCCAACTGAGTTTATGGTTACCTGCCCAAGATAACAGGGTGGCTGGTCTTCCCAGTGCCACTAAGTAAAGCTTTGGATGCAGCACAAAGCTTCAGCTTGTAGAGCTGTTGCCTCACAACTCCAACAACCGAGATTCAAACCCGACGTCTGGGTCTCTCTGTGTGGAGTTTGTGCATTCTCCCTGTAACTGTGTGTGGGTTTCCTCTGGTGCTTCGGTTGCCTTCTGCAGCCCAAAGATTTGCTCCTAGTAATTTGCTTGCTGTAATTTGCTCCTAGAGTGGCAAAATCTCAGGGAATCCTGGACATGCAGGAATGATAATATGGGATTAGTATAAAAGGATGCTGATGGTCAGCATGGAAATTGTGGCCAGAAGTTTCTGTTTCCATACTGCATGACACTGAGAACATTGCAGCTGCTAAAAATCGAAACACTTTGCTGAACTGGAAGATCATCATCTTGAAATATTAACTGAGTTTTTTTCTCCACAGAAGCAGGCCAACCTGCTGAACATATCGAGCATTTTCTGTTCTTTTAGTAATATATTTAGGAATCACCTCCCTGTTCAAGGATAGCAGAACTCTTCTACAAGTGACAATTGATGCTTCGCCAGATGTTCATTTTATGATTATGATTATGATTATTAGGACATGCAGTCCCCTTTTATTGTCATTTAGTAATGCATGCACTAAAAATGATAAAAATATTTTTCCAGAATGATATCACGAAAACACATGACAAACTGACTTAAAAACTAACAAAAACCACATAATTATAACATAGTTACAACAGTGCAAAGCAATACCGTAATTTGATAAGAACAGGCCATGGCACGGTAAAAGTCTCAGAGTCTCTCGAAAGTCCCATCATCTCACGCAGACGGTAAACCTCCAGCGCCGCCAACTTGCTGATGCAGCATCCCAGAAGCATCCGACCACAGTACGACTCCGAGTCTGTCTGAAAAACTCCAAGCCTCCGACCACCTCTTCGACACCGAGCACTGAGCACCATCTCTGCCGAGCATTTCGACCCCGGCCCCAGCAACAGGCGATACGCAAAGCCGAGGATTTGGGGCTTTCGTCTCCGGAGATTCTCGATCGCACAGTAGCAGTGGCAGCGAAGCAGGCATTTCAGACGTTAATCCAGATGTTCCTCTGCACTTTTTTTGATAAAATATCAGATTTTAAATCTGATATTGCTAGATTTCTGTAACCCAAAAGGTATTAACGATGAGAGACCCGGTGTCAGTCATAATGACAGCAAACAACAGAATATGTTCAAGAGGTTTGGTGATTGATATATGTTTTGATTTTTAAGCTGTCATTTTTATTTGCAGTCTTGGTTATTCCAATATAATTCAAACCAGACTCCCAAATGGCACATTTGACAAATGTAATCTCTTCCAAATCTCTATATCCAAACTCAAATTGACTCTTGCTGATCAATAACTCTGTACTCACTGAACTACATGGGGTCAAAAAGTACAAAACTGCTGGTTAAGCAACAACTGATAAGTAAATTCAGTATTTGCATCCTTCAGTGCTCATGTTCTTAACTATCCCCACCAAACCCTATGACTCTTGTACAGTAAAGCTCCATTTTAAAATCTTATCCAGTGGAATAGTATATTTTTCAGTGAACCTGGAAGTTGAGTCAGTGCAGCAACCAGAGCCACTGTGTGTCACAGGCTGATACATTGGGATTTCTGAATATAGAAACATAGAGAAACATAGAAAACCTACAGCACAATACAGGCCCTTTGGCCCACAAAGCCGTGGCGAACATGTCCTTACTTTAGAACTACCTAGGCTTACCCAGAGCCCTCTATTTTTTTATGCTCCGTGTACCTATCCAGGAGTCTCTTAAAAGACCCTATCATTTCTGCCTCCACCACTGCCGCCAGCAGCCCATTCCCCGCACTCACCACTCTCTGCATAAAAAACTTACCCCGACATCTCCTCTGTACCTACTTCCAAGCACCTTAAAACTATGACCTCTCATGCTAGCCATTTCAGCCCTGGGAAAAAGCCTCTGACTATTCACATGATCAATGCCTCTCATTATCTTGTACATGTCTATCAGGTCACCTCTCATCCTCCGTCGCTCCAAGGCCGAGTTCACTCAACCTGTTCTCATAAGTCATGCTCCCCAATCCAGGCAACATCTTTGTAAATCTCCTCTGCACCCTTTCTATGGTTTCCATGTCCTTCCTGTAGTGAGGTGACCAGAACTGAGCACAGTACTCCAAGTGGGGTCTGACCAGGGTCCGCATTACCTCTTGGCTCTTAAACTCAATCCCATGGTTGATGAAGGCTAATGCACTATATGCCTTCTTAACCACAGAGTCAACCTGCGTAGCAGCTTTGAGTGTCCTATGGACTCGGACCCCAAGATCCTTCTGATCCTCCACACTGCCAAGAGTCTTACCCTTAATGCTATATTTTGCCATCATATTTGACCTACCAAAATGAACCATCTCACACTTATCTGGGTTGAACTCCATGTGCCACTTCTCAGCCCAGTTTTGCATCCTATCAATGTCCCGCTGTGACCTCTGACAGCCCTCCACACTATCCACAACACCCCCAACCTTTGTGTCACCAGCAAATTTACTAACCCATCCCTTTTCTTTTCTTCTTGACTAGATTTACAAACGGCCTTTGTACACCACGGTTCCTGTACCCTACCATCCTTTCCCTGTCTCATTGGAACATACCTAAGCAGAACCCCACACATATATCCCCTGAACATTTGCCACATTTCTTCCGTATGTCTCCCTGAGAACATCTGTTTCCAATTTATGTTTCCAAGTTCCTGCCTGATACCCTTGTATTTTCCCCTTACTCCAATTAAACGTTTCCCTAACTTGTCTGTTCCTATCCCTCTTCAATGCTATGGTAAAGGAGATAGAATTGTGATCACTATCTCCAAAATGCTCTCCCACTGAGAGACCTGACACCAGACCAGGTTCATTTCCCAAAACCAGATCAAGTACAACCTCTCCTCTTGTAGGCTTATCTACATATTGTGTCATTTCCTGAACACACCTAACAAACTCTACCCCATGTAAACCCTTCACTTGAGAGAGATGACAATCAATATTTGGAAAATTAAAATCTCCCATCACAACAATCCTGATATTATTACTCCTTTGCAGAATCTGTAATAATAGCCAGATAGTGAATTATCACACTTTTACTGTATCTGTTTAACTTTCTTCAAATATAAACCCTGCATCCTGTCCCCAATTGCAGACATTAGTGTTCTTCCGCATGGGCCTCGAATGCATCATACTCCCATTGCCTTTGGGATCATACACAATGATGTTAAACAAGATAGGTGTTCATAGTATTACAGCGAAGGTACTAACATGAGCAGAATATTGGCTGACTGGCAGAAGGCAAAAAGTGGGAATAAAGAGGGCTTCGTTGTTTGGCTGCCAGTGATTGGTGGTGGTCTGCAGGGTTCAGTGTTGGGTCTGCTAATTTTCACGTTATGTACTAATGATCTGGATAACAGCATTGGTGGCTTTGTGGCCAAATTTGTGGATAATACAAAGCTAAGTGAAAGATAGGTGGTGCTCAAGAAACAGGAAATCTGCCTGTATAGGTTGGGAGAATGGGCTAAGAAATAGCTGATAAAATACAGCGTAGGAAAGTCATGCATTTTGGTAGAAGGAATAAAGGTGTAGACTATTTATTAAATGGAAAGGGAATTCTGAAATCAGAGGTGCAAAGGGACTTGGAAGTACTCATTCCGGATTCTCTGAAGGTTAATTTGCAGGTTATAAGGAAGGCAAATGCAATGTTAGCATTAATTTTGAGAGGACAAGAATATAAAAGTAAGGATGTAATGTTAAGGCTTTATAAGGTGTTGGTTAGATCACATTGGGGTATTGAGAGCAGTATTGAGCCTCATATATTAAAAAAGGATGGGTTTCATTTCCTAAGTTACAGAGAAAAGTTGAACAAGTTAGGTTTTTATTCTTTGGAGTGTAGAAGGTTGAGGGGGCACTTGATAGAGGTGTTTAAAATTATGAGGGGGATAGATAGAGTTGACGTGGATAGGCTTTTTCCATTGAGAGTGGGGAAGATTCAAACAAGGGTACATGAGTTGAGAGTTAAAGGACAAAAGTTTAGAGGTAACGTGAGGGGGAACTTCTTTACTCAGAGAGTGGTAGCTGTGTGGAATGAGCTTCCAGCAGAAGTGGTTGAGGCAGGTTCGATGTTGTCGTTTAAAGTTAAATTGGATAGATATACGGACAGGAGAGGAATGGAGGGTTATGGGCTGAGTGCAGGCCGGTGGGACTAGGTGAGAGTAAGAGTTTGGCACGGACTAGAAGGGCCGAGATGGCCTGTTTCCATGCTGTAATTGTTATATGGTTATATGATATACTGTACTGGTGTTGAAGAGGGTACAGAGAAAGTTTACGAGAATGATCCAGAGATGAAAGGTTATTATGTGAGGATGCTCTGGGCCAAGGCTTGCTGGAGTTTAGGAGGGTGAGGGGGTATCTCAGTGAAACCAATGAAATATTGAAAGATCTGGATAGAGTAAACGTTGAGAGAAAGTTTCTAGTTGTGGGAAAGTTTAGAAACTGGGGCACAACCTCAGAATGGAAGGTTCCCTGTGCAACAGAGATGAGGAACAATTTCTTTAGCTAGAGGGTGGTAAATTTGTGGAATTCATTTCCACTGACTGCTGTGGAGGCTAAGTCATCGGATGTACTTAAAGCGAAGTTTGATAGGTTCTTGAGTAGTAAAGGCATAAAAGATTCCAGGGAGAAGGCATGAGAATGGGGTTGAGAGAGAATAATAAATCAGCAACGATCAATTGGTGGAAAAGACCTGATGAGCTTAGTGGCCCAATTCTGCTTCTATCGTTTAAGGTCTTGTGGTCTATCATTGCCGTTAGTCAACTAGGTATCATACTGAAGAATTTCTCTATATCCACTTTTGCATCCTATTTAAACATCTTCAAACCCAACCTCCTAAACCCCCTCATCATTTCCTGCTTTAGTTTTGCAAATATTTACCAAGAGCAGTTTTTTTTCTAAATGCAGATTATTTGGATGAACTGATGGCTGAAATTGTTTCTCCCTCTACAGATGGCGAAGTCTACAGTTTTGGGCACTTCCCGTGGAGACCAGACTGTGACAGTAGAGATTCAGCAGTCCCTATGCTGGAGCAGGCATTAGTCGGCCTGCACGTGGTTAATGTGGCCGCTGGAAGTTACCACAGTGGAGCCGTGACCAAGGATGGAGCAGTGTACATGTGGGGAGAGAACTCATCCTGTCAATGTGCAATCGAGAATCAGAGACAGGTCCCCAAGCCCACCCTGGTCCCAATTTCTGACCCTGAATCCAGCCCCCCTGAGCTGACTCAAACAGTGCAGCTGGCCTGCGGAGAGCACCATACGTTGGCTTTGTCGTCGAGGCGGGAGGTCTGGGCCTGGGGGAGCGGCTGCCAGCTGGGACTCATCACTGCGACTTTCCCCGTGGCAAAGCCTCAGAAGCTGGAGCACCTGGCCGGCCGGGTGGTGGTACAGATCGCCTGCGGTGCCCACCACAGCCTGGCGCTAGTTCAGAGACCCTTGCCCCATGAGAAGCAGAACTCTGAAAAGTGCCACCACTGCCACCAGCTGCTGCTGACCATGACTGACAAAGAAGACCATGTGATCATATCAGACAGTCACTACTGCCCCCTGGGTATGGTGCTGTCCGAGTCTGATCCCAAACCTTCTCAGTCAGACCTAGAAAACCACTCCCCTTCTCTCCCTCCCAATCATACCACAGAGTCTCACACCACTGAACTACCTCAGACTGTGCAGCCGGAACACGTCCTCTCTGTTGCCGATCAGATGGAATTGACACAACATCCAGGCAAAACTGAGGATGGCAGTACATCCAATTTACTACTGGAGCCTAACGGAGCCCTGAATAACTCGAAACCCAGGAGCTCTCAGTACCCTGATGAGAAGGCTGTGCAGGAGTACCTCAGAAAACTGTCGGACATTTCCCAGCAGGACAACCCCATGAAAAGCACACACCTTCCATGCTCGCGACACTCACCTTCATTGGAGGATGCCTGTCCCGCCAGTCCTTCATCTGCAGCTCCATCGACGTTTAATAATCTGGTGGTTTCCTGCGCCTCAGTGGTTGGCGAGAGGGTGGCAGCCACTTATGAAGCCCTGTCTCTCAGAAAGGTTGTGAACTACTACTACCAGTCTCCAAGTCTGCCAGAAAGCAGTGGCAGCAGTACAGCAAGCGGTGGGACCCAGCACAAGGAGACGAGGGAGGAGCGGATGAAAAGTGAAGAATGCATGCCCGACAAGAAAAGCTTCAGCTTGGGGGATATCCGAGAGCAAGGGTCAGAGGGCATGTGTCGCCGCTTGTCTCTACCGGGACTCCTATCTCAAGGTACGCACAATTGCAAGTAGGTTTATGGTTCAGTCATGTTGAGGACTGTATCTAAGGAATCATCAAGGTGCAGGTGAAATAGGAGTGATAACATTCAGCATCACAGCAGAAGCAAGTGCAGACTGCAGAGTGATCTTGGGTTCACAGATCAATTGCTCACCCGCCACTTTTAGTCTCACTGACCCATTTGTTGTATATTTCAGTTTCACTCTGTCCCAGGTATTATGTATCACCTCATACCTCTTTATCAGGTACACCTGTTCATTACTGCAAATATCTAATCAGCCGATCGTGGCAGCAACTCAATGCATAAAAGCATGCAGACAAGGTCAAGAGGGTCAGTCGTTGTCCAGATCAAACATCAGAATGGGGGAGAAATGTGATGTAAGTGACTGACCGTGGAATGATTGTTGAAGCTAGACAAGGTCGTTTGAATATCTCAGAATATCTCCTGGGATTTCCACACACATAAGTCTAGATTTTACAGAGAATGGTGCGAAAAACAAAAAAAAACATCCAGTGAGCATAGTTCTATGGGTGAAAACATCTTGTTAATGAGAGAGGTCAGAGGAGAACTGAAAGGCAAGTCTGGCTCAAGCTGACAGGAAGGTGACACTCTCTCAAATAACCATGTAGTACAATAGCGGTATGCAGAAGAGCATCTCTGAACACATTACACATTGAAGCTTAAAGTGGATGGGCTACAACAGCAAAAGACCATGGACATACACCCAGTGGCCACTACCTAATAAAGTGCTAGAATAAGGGACAGTGGCAGTACGGTAGCTACAAAAATTTAAGATGATTTATTGTTTCCTAACTAAGCCATTGTTTTATGCCTGATGTGACTATATGGTGTCTGATGTGAGTTATCTAATTGTTGGGTTCAAGGTGTATTGTGAATGCATTTCATTTCAACAGTCTTACATTTACTGTCTTCTTCCAGCTTAAATGCTGTTTTCTTATTGCTCGTTATTCCTTATTCTTACCCTGTGTGTACAGCTATTATATGGGCTTCTAGGTCATTCGGGTGTCACAGGAATTAGGTGCAGGAATAACCACAAGCTGTCTACAAAAACCTGATACAGTGTCTCATGGCCTGCCTCATTATGGTATATTAGGGTTGGATATTACAAGTGCTGAGGGCCATTCACAGAAATACTAAAACTCTTCAGTATTCAATTCATTCATAACTTTTTTGGCTCCACTGCTCTGTTGGATTGTCTGGCATATGTTGGTCAGTCACTCTGTGAAGAATATCTTGAGATGTCTCAATAGACTTTTAATGGTACTTTGTCTGTTTAGTTCAAAGCACCTTATTGCCAGCAGATTTATCATTTATATACCTCTTTCTTCCTTCATTTCACCCACTGTTTCTCAGTGGAGGTTAACGTATCTCTGGAGAGTCCAACCAGAGGCAAATCATGGCCTTTGTGAATGGCTCAGCCACAAAAAAGAGTACAGTACAAGATAAATACGGGTCCACAATCCTTTATCCGGAATCCTGGGGGCCAGCTACATTTCGGAATTCAGAATTTCTCAGATTTCAGACCCCTCCCCCGCCCGATACCAAAAAATACGTATGCTCAAGGCCCTTATTTAACCTGACTCGGTGCGGATGACTTTAGGACCCAGCGGCGCACCAAACCTACGCACATCCTCCCGTATACTTTAAATCAGCGGTCCCCAACCACCGGGCCGCAAAGCATGTGCTACCAGGCCGTGAGGAAACGATATGAGTCTGCTGCACCTTTCCTCGTTTCCTGTCACGCACTGTTGAACTTGAACGTAGGGTTGCCAACTGTCCCGTATTTGCTGGGCCATCCCTTATACTGGGCTAAATTGGTTTGTTCTGTATTTTCCCCCGCTGAGGTAGAGCTTTCCTATGAAACCTTTCGTGCCAAAATGGCGTGAAGCGAAGAAGCAATTACCATTAATTTATATGGGAAAAATTTTTCAGCATTCCCAGACCCAAAAAATAACCTAACAAATCATACCAAATAACACACAAAACCGAAAATAACACTAACATATAGTGAAAGCAGGAATGATATGATAAATACACAGCCTATATAAAGTAGAAATAATGTATGTACAGTATAGTCGGGAAGATGAAGGCAAAACCAATTTGTGGAAAAAAAGTCGGCACCTACACACATGCGCACATCACATTCTCATGTTACACATGTGCACACAGGTGCCCGTGCAAGGCTTCATAGTCATTGTAATCTTTCCTGTGTAAAGTGTCCCGGGATTTGACTGCTACTTTTGTCCCTTATTTGGGAGTGAGAGAGTTGGCAACCCTAACTGTAAAAGACATGTTGAGGTGAGTTTAGCCCTACTTGAACAACCACCCCCCCCCCCACCCGGTCGGCAGGTCCGCAAGAATATTGACAATATTAAACCAGTCCATGGTGCAAAAAAGGTTGGGGACCCCTGCTTTAAATCATCTCTAGATTACTTATAATACCTAATACAATGTAAATGCTATGTAAGTAGTTGTTATACTGTATTGTTTAGGGAATAATGACAAGAAAAAAAATTATTTCCAACAAAAACATTCAATAAAACGTAAAAATATACAGCTTCAAACGAACTGAATCAAACACATGGTAAATGACTTAAATAAATGTAGAACGTCACTGTCACTATAAAACTTCAGTAACTTGTCTTTCTGTTTATTTAAATCATATACAGTGGTAGTTCCGACACTATTTTCTTCAGTAAAATGCCACAAAGACACACCATGATCAAGCTTCTGCAATAACTCCACTTTCTGCATTATTGACAATAGACAATAGGTGCAGGAGTAGGCCATTCGGCCCTTCAAGCCAGCACCACCATTCACTGTGATCATGGCTGATCATCCACCATCAGTATCCTGTTCCTGCCTTATGCCTATAACCTTTGATTCCGCTATCTTTAAGAGCTCTATCCATCTCTTTTTTGAAAGCATCCAGAGACTTGGCCTCCACAGCCTTCTGGGGCAGAGCATTCCATATATCCACCACTCTCTGGGTGAAAAAGTTTTTCCTCAACTCCGTTCTAAATGGCCTACCCCTAATTCCTAAACTGTGGCCTCTGGTTCTGGACTCACCCATCAGTGGGAACATGCTTCCTGCCTGCAGCGTGTCCAATCCCTTAATAATCTTATATGTTTCAATAAGGTCCCCTCTCAGCCTTCTAAATTTCAGAGTATACAAGCCCAGTCACTCCAATCTTTTGACATATGACAGTCCCGCCATCCCAGGAATTAACCTTGTGAACCTACGCTGCACTCCCTCAATGGCAAGAATGTCCTTCCTCAAATTTGGAGACCAAAACTGCACACAGTACTCCAGGTGTGGTCTCACCAGGGCCCTGTACAGCTGCAGAAGGACCTCTTTGCTCTTATACTCAATTTCCCTTGTTATGAAGGCCAGCATGCCATTAGCTTTCTTCACTGCCTGCTGTACTTGCATGCTTGCTTTCAGTGACCGATGTACAAGAACACCTAGATCTCGTTGTGCTTCCCCTTTTTCCTAACTTGACTCCATTTAGATAATAATCTGCCTTCCCGTTCTTACCACCAAAGTGGATAACCTCACATTTATCCACATTAAACTGCAACTGCCATGCATCTGCCCACTCACCCAGCCTGTCCAAGTCACCCTGCATTCTCATAACATCCTCCTCACATTTCACACTGCCACCCAGCTTTGTGTCATCATCAAATTTGCTAATGTTACTTTTAATTCCCTCATCTAAATCATTAATATATATTGTAAACAGCTGCGGTCCCAGCACTGAACCCTGCGGTACCCCACTGGTCACAGATGCTTCCTTCTCTTTTTCTCATTGTTACCTATAGGGGTATCTGCAGCTCTTTTTGACATTTTCACAGTGAAATTAAACACAAAATATCAGTGAACTGCAAATGCATGTGTAACCAGTACGAGCGCTGAGCCACAACTGACGTCTGGCGGCCTCTGCTAGTGCTGCCACGTCACTCCTGAATGACGTCAGCTGTTGGAGAAAAAAACTTCAGTTTTCGGAGCTTTTTGGATTTCAGAGTTTCGGATAAAGGAATGTGCACCTGTAGTACAAAGTCATCAATGATAAGTGACGCAGTAAAGAGGAGAATAGGCACTTATGACGCCACCAACATGAATCTGGGAAAACTCCCAGAACTAGAATCAAGCAAGCCACAGAGTAGTTATGGAGTTTTCTGAAAGGAGAGGAGTAAACAACTTTAGTATTAATATCAGAGGTACAAAAAGAGGCAAGATCTTGCAATTTATATTGAAGGGAGAAAGTTGCATATTAGAGTGCAGTATCTTTGTCATAGTGGTGCTACATACTAGCAGCTCTAGGAAATGGAGAGCAGGTCAGATGAATGGGTGGCTAAAGAGATAGCATGTTGGTGCCAAAGTTTTAGACTTCTGGATCACTGGGAGTGTTTCTGGGAAGGAGGGACTAATACAACCTGTGGCTCAAGAGCAATCTATCCGACTTGCCTGTCCTTGAGTTGAGGTTTGCAAGTGCATTTAGGAAGATGAAGTTAATCTGCAGCTTAATGTGAAAAAGACTAAGGAGCTGGTGGGTAGACCTGAGGAGAGCTAAGGTACCGGTGACCCCTGTTTCCATCCAGGGGGTCAGTGCGGACATGGTGGAGGATTACAAATACCTGGGGATACGAATTGACAATAAACTGGACTGGTCAAACAACACTGAGGCTGTCTACATGAAGGGTCAGAGCCGTCTCTATTTCCTGAGGAGACTGAGGTCCTTTAACATCTGCCGGACGATGCTGAGGATGTTCTACGAGTCTGTGGTGGCCAGTGCTATCATGTTTGCTGTTGTGTGCTGGGGCAGCAGGCTGAGGGTAGCAGACACCAACAGAATCAACAAACTCATTCGTAAGGCCAGTGATGTTGTGGGGATGGAACTGGACTCTCTGACGGTGGTGTCTGAAAAGAGGATGCTGTCCAAGTTGCATGCCATCTTGGACAATGTCTCCCATCCACTACATAATGTACTGGTTGGGCACAGGAGTACATTCAGCCAGAGACTCATTCCACCGAGATGCAACGCAGAGCGTCATAGGAAGTCATTCCTACCTGTGGCTATCAAACTTTACAACTCCTCCCTTGGAGGGTCAGACACCCTGAGCCAATAGGCTGGTCCTGGACTTATTTCCTGGCATAATTTACATATTACGATCTTTAACTATTTATGGTTCTATTACTATTTATTATTGTGCAACTGTAACGTAATCCAATTTCCCTCGGGATCAATAAAATATGACTATGACTATGAGGTACAGTAGATGTGCAATGTATGGAGGTGAGGAAGTGTTTACGGTCAAACATAGGAGGAAAACTAAGTCAGTCCAATAAGGCATCCGTTAGTCTTGCGAGACCCATGGATCTGCGCCTGGAAAGTTTTCACTCTCCAGGGCGCAGGCCTGGGCAAGGTTGTATGGAAGACCAACAGTTGCCCATGCTGCAAGTCTCTCCTCTCCACGACACCATGTTGTCCAAGTGAAGGGCATTAGGACCCATACAGCTTGGCACCAGTGTCGTTGCAGAGCAATGTGTGATTAAGTGCCTTGCTCAAGGACACAACATGCTGTCTCGGCTGGGGCTCGAACTCACGACCTTCAGGTCACTAGTCCAATGCCTTAACCACTTGGCCACATGCCCACACTAGTCAGTCCAATACATTCAGGATAAATCTAGCTTGCATTGACTTTAATGCACAGTTCTGAATAGTAAAGCAGCTGAATTTGGAATATCAAATGGCACATGGGAATGGTAGTTCACTGTCTGATACTTTCACAGAGACTTGTTTGAAAAAAGGGCAGTGTCGGAGCTCAACCTTTCAAAGTGTAGAATCTTCAGGTGTGCTGTGAGGGATGAAAAAGAGAAGTTCTTTACTACAGCAAAAAAGGAAGTTGTTCAAAGGTTCCTTTATTTTCGAAGTATGTATGCAGTACACAACTCTGAGATTCATCGTCTCCAGATAGCCACGAAACAAAGAAAACCATGGCAGTCGTTTAAAGAGGAACAGCAAACCTATCCCCACCGCACAAAAAAAGAATGGCAACACAGTCATCAACCCCCTCCCCCCACAAAAAAACTAACAAAATACAAGAACATCGACCCCCCCAAACCCCCTCCCCCACTCAAAACGCAATAAGAACATTGATCCTCTTCCCCCACACAAAAATGAGAAAGAACAGGCAAAAACACAGAATATAAAAAGCATAAGACTGAAGAAGTCCATAGTTCAATCCATAAATGTAGAACTTGGTATCTTGATATCTCTTCAAGTAAGGCCACAGGCTCCTGAAAGTCAGTTTAAGGTAGAATAGCAGATGTACAAGCAAATCCCAGGAGGTGCAAGATTACTGGTCTTACATTAGTTGGCAATTTCAACTTGCCCATTTTAATGTGAAAGACATGGAGGGGATTGGATTTCTAAAGCTGTGTCCAGGAGAACGTTTTAAGCCAGTGTACTGATAGATCCTGGACCTGACCTAATTTTAGGGGATGTAATTAGGCAAGTGATTGGATCTTTTGGAGATACTGCTTATACTCTAAATTTCAACGTAGCAAAGAAAAAGGCAGGAAGTTAAGGTCCTGAATTGGGGAAAGAGAGATTTCAGTACCATATGACAGGACCTGGCAAAAATAGATCGGAAGCAGGTAAATTTGCATAAAGTAATGGGAGTTTGGTGTCAGTGTGTTCCCATGAGAGCAGGAACTAATCAAACAACTATGGATGTTAAAGGACATCAACATTAGATAAAGAAAACAAAAAGAAGTATATGACAAGTAGAGAGAACTGAGAATTGTGGAAGCCCGTAAGAATTTGGAATGTATAGGGGGTAATTAAAGAAATTAGGATGGCATCGGGGACATGAAATCATGAGTAGATACAATTTAAAAAAACTCCAGGCATTTTATAAACATTTTAAGAGCAAGAAGGTACCTAGAGAAAAAATAGGGCCTATTACAGACACCAGCAAGCTGTATGTGGAGCCAGAGTATTTAGTCACAGTCTTAAATTAATACTTTCCATCTCAATTTGGAAAGGAGTTAAGCACTATAATTGGAGAATTCAGAAGGGGGATTCTAGAACAAGTCATCATTAAAACGGTAGTATTAGGTGTTGTAGTTGGCCTAAAAGTTAGTAACTACTATTGCCAAGGCCGCATGAAACATAAACCAAGGTGCTTTAATGGGCAAGGGAGGATATTGCTTTGGGTCTGACAGATTTTCAAAATCTTCACTGGCCACATGACTGGAGGATAGCAAATATGATACTCTTTGTAGGGATAAGCCAGGTAAATATAGACTTGAGTCTAATGTTAATTATAGGGAGTTACTGAAAAGAATGAGGGGGATAGGATTAATCTACACTTAAGTGAGGATTACACAAAAGTGAGGATTAGTCAGAGATACCCAACGTGGCATTGTTGGGGGGGGAGGGTTGGAGATGGTGCCTAATTAACTTGACTTCAGTTTTCAAAGATGTAATAGAATGTGGTGGAGAGGAGCTGCAGTTGATCTGATCCACATGAACTTCAGCAAGGCTATTGACAAGGTCTCACCTCAACTCTGAACTGATTCCACAACCAGTGGACTCACTTCCAAAGACTCTACAACTCATGTTCTCCGTGTTTATTATTGTTGTTAGGTTTTCTTGGATTTACACAGATTGTCTTATTTTGCTCATGAGTTGTTTGTCAGTCTTTGTGTGTAGTTTTTCATTGATTCTGTTGTACTTCTTTGTTCTACTATGAGTGCCTGCAAGAAAATGAATCTCCAGGTAGTATATCGTGACTTACATCTACTTTGATAATAAATTCACTTTGACCTTTTTTAAACTTTTGAGAGACTTCTCATATGGGCTAGAGTCCTTGGGATCCCAAGGCAATTTTGATTTTAATCAATTTTGTGATAGGAAACAGAGGGTTCACCCTGAGTCATGGGCTTCCTATTACAAAAAATAACCCTCCTACATCGCCCTCTGCTTCCTATCACAAAGTTGAATATAATCGAAATTGCCTTTACTAATAGACAGTCTATTTGAATGGTTTGGATGGGAATGTAGGAGGTATGACTAGTAGGTTTTCAGGTGGCAAGAAATTGATAGTCATTGATAATGAGAAAAGCTCATAATGAATGGACAAGTTGATAAAAAGAGAAAAGTCACAGCATATGGAACTTAATCTTAATAAGTTGGAGGTGATTTGTCTTGGGAGAAATAATAGGGTTATAATGTATGTAACGCCCTGATAAAGGTTTGACTGCTAATGTAACGGTCTTTCTGTCAAAGTAGTGTTTGGGTTATGGTCAGAGATAGCAGGTACTTTGGAATGTGAGCCATCCAATTGGGGGAGTGGGTTTTTTTGTGTGCCTGATGTCAGTGTGAGCTGGGGTCTTGGTTTGGTGGGAGATGAAGAGAGAAGACGCCGGAGAGAACCAGTCGTAGGATTTGAACCCAGTGGGGGACCGTGACTTGATGGAGCAAGCGAAGGTCTACTCAGGATCGGTGAATGTGACTTTTGGAAGAGTTGAGCTCCAACTTGTGCACTGTTTAATTGTAATGGGCCCTTTTTGTTTTTTTTTTCTTTACTATCCCTTTAGTTAAGTTACCATTCATAAATATAATTCCTTCAATGGTATGCCATGTGCTGTCTGTGATTTCTTGGCACCGAGTTGTACCAGGTAGCAAATTACACAGCATCCACACAAACCAGGGTTTGGGGTGAGTGAGCCATTCCAATCTCACGGATTTGGCGGGACTGGAGTGTGTATACCCTAGACTCACACAGTCCAAGGAAACCTGGGTTTCAGGTACACAGTGAAAGTTAGGGTTCTGAACTTGAAATCTCCCCCCATTACAAACACTAGATACTTGCCTTGAACTAGGGCATAGATTAGGGCACAGAGGTTATGGTACAAATTGATAAAATATTGCATAGGCCATAGCTACAGTACTGTGTGCAGTGCTAGTCACTACACCTTCTGGAAGATACGATTGCCCTGAAAAAGTGCTCAGGACATTTTGCCTGGCCCAAGGCATTTGAGTTCAGAAAGGAAATTGGATTTAACCATCTTGGAGTAGAGAAGCTAAGGGGGACTCAGAATTACTGCAAGTGTATGAAATTATGAGAGGCATAGGTAGGGTAAGCAGAGATTTTTTTTTCCCCATAACAGAATTTATGGAGGGCAAGACTGGAGGGCAAAGATTTAGGGCAGATTTAAAGAAGATTTTTTTCCATCCAGAGAGTGGTTAGAATCTAGAATGCGGGCCTGAATGGTTGATGGAAGCAGGAACGATCATTCTTTTTACGAAATATCAGGACAAGCATTTGAAATGCCCAGCCTTAGAAGACTCCGGGCCAAGTACTGGAGAATAGGATTAGTGTAGTTGGTTACTTGACTATCAGCCTGGCAATGATGGGCCACACTTTCTCGCGCTTATGATGGGCCAGAGAGCTTGTTTCAGTGCTGTGTGACTCGAAGTGAAGTCACTACTACAGACCTTCATTCTCAACTAATTTTAGTAGTACATGTCAATATTTTCCAACTCCAGCTCAAGTTCAAGTTCAATTTTACTGTAATCTGACTGTACCTATGTACAACAATACAATACACCTACAATACATAAATCAGGCATAGCTCATAAAACAAAATATTACCACAAATAATTTAATACAATATAATTCAAAATGTCTGTGATGTCCACAGCACAGGAAAATGGTAAACAGTATAGTTAACCACTCGCTGTCCTAGTGATGAGACCTTGGTGTTGGTAAGGTATTCAATAGTCTCACAGCCTGAGGGAAGAAGCTGCTACCCAGTCTGGCAGTGCGAGTCCTGATACTCCTATTCTTCCTTCCTGACTGTAATGGGTCAAAGAGATTGTGCACAAGAGAAAATTTGCAGATGCTGGGAATCCAAGCAACACACACAAAATGCTGAAGGAACTCAGCAGACCAGGCAGCATCTATTGAAAAGAGTACAGTCGAAGGTTTCAGCCCAAAGAGTTGACTTTGGCTCCCAGTCTTCACATCTGAATATGTATTGTGCATTTAATTTGGAGTGCAGCACTGAACAGTGGGTTCCTAAAAGCTGTGAACCTTATTCCAAACAATTTTGATTAACACTACGTCCACACTACACCGGATAATTTTGAAAACGCCGGTTTCGAGTAAAAACGACAGGTGTCCACACTAAGCGTTTTTCAAAATACCTCTGTCCACATTAGATGGATATTTGGGCGAATCTCCTACTGGGCATGTGCAGGACACACAGAAAACAAGCGAAGAGGAAACGGTATACTTGGTGCGCATTTGTCTAGTTACAGACTAGAAAAATTTAAAAGGAATTGCTCTTGGCTCTCGCGCAGGAGGACTTAAAACTAAAAAAAAACACAAATACTGGAGCGTAAGGAGGCAACCGACAGGGAGTTTACGGACAGTATGACCCGGCTGACGACGGACATTGAAAAACTGACTAACTCTGTTGCATTAATAAAGCACCTTGTTAAATGTATAAAGCATGTCTGCATCAGTGTTATCTTGTATTTCCATACAATGTTACATTAGGCTGTTACACATCTATTGTCAGAGAAGTACTTGCATAAATAAGTAAACCACCTTCATACAAGCAAAGACAGAAAACAGGGCAAAGTGCGTATACTTATTTATTCAGTAAGCTATGGGTCAAAGTATTTGGTGAGTATATTTCTAACTCTTCTGGCTTCAGTCTCATTGCCGTCTGTTCTGAAATTGTTAGGTTATGTGGGGGGGTTGCGTTCAAGAAAACAACGAAATGCCGCGATGTGGCCATCTGTTCCGGCACGCCATGACAGTGTTTTTAAATAGTCAAAAAAACTCACTTTACAATTTAACTCTCCCGCTGTTCACACCAACTGCGTGTTATAACAGCCGTATGGCAGTGCTTGCGCAGTACCAAGCAAAAGCAGCAAAAGCATTGTTGTGGTGTTGTCATGACAGCGTTTTTAAATCCCTCCATTTACCCCATACATGCTACAATGGATATTGAGTGTTTTCAGATTTATTCACTCTGGAGACCGTTTCTGAAAATCTCCGTTGTCGGGGGATGAAAACGCCGTTTTAGTGTGGACAGAGGGTCAAAACGAAGAGAAAAAGCTTCATTTTCAAAATTATCTGGCGTAGTGTGGATGTAGCCTAAAATTAATTTGGATGTCTGTGGTTGGGAGGTGAATCAGCAGGTGTGAAGGTTGTATGTAGTTTCAAAGAAAGCATTGTTCATGCATTGTAAATATGGGGTTGTCCTTTGATGTTTGGCACGTATAATATTGAGGCCCAAGTTAGGCCAGCAAGATTTTTTGACTGAAACCGTCTCCATACGATGCCTCCTGTACCTTGTTTTGTCAAGTAAAGAAACTGCTTTGAATCTACCAGTAATTTTCTCTGGCAATTTCATTCACACAACAACAATAGGGATTCTCAACAATGCTCTGGGTGCCCCGAGTAAATGTCACAAATAGGGAGGGAAGGAGACCCTAGTGATTCGCTTGGCAGTTTTTACTACTCTCTGTAGGGTCTTGTAGTCTGATGCCTTGCAGTTTCCATAGCAAACAATGACGTAGCCAGATAGGATACCCTCGATGGTGTACCTGTAAAAAGTTGTTAGAATGGGGGCGGGAGGCTTTGCAACCACTTGGTCTCCTCAGGAAGTGTAGATGTTGCTGTGCCTTCTTGACTAATGAGGAGGTGTCATGGGTCCATGTTAGATCGTCTGTTATGTGCACACCAAGGAACTTTGTGCTCTTCACTCTCTCCATGGCAGAGCCATTGATAATGGAGAGATGTCAACTTGCACTTTTCAAGAAGTCCACAATCATCTCTTTTGTTTTGTCCACATTGAGACTAAGGCTGTTGTTCTCAGACCGTTTGGCAAGAATCTCTACCTACATCAGTATGCTGACTTACCAATGCTGCTGCTGAGTGGATCTGGTAGTGCAGTTGTGAGTCAGCACCAGGGGCACCAGTGCTCAGCATGATGGAGCCTGAGCTGTTTCTGCCAACTTGGACTGACTGGGATCTTTCTGTCAAGAAGTCCAAGATCCAGCTGCAGAGCAGGATGTTGAGTCCCGTAGAGGACAGTTTACCCATCAGCCTTTGATAGATGTTCATATTAAACACTTTAGCTGAAGTTGACAAACAACATCCTGGTGTTTGAGGCTTCGTCCTCTAGCTGGCACAGGACGGAGTGGAGGGCCGAGACTATGGCATCATCAGTGGACCATTCTGTGTGGTAGGCAAGCTGGAAAGGGTCCAATGTAGCCGGAAGGTGGAATTTTATATGATCCATAACCAGTCGCTCAAACCACTTCATGATTGTTGAGAATAGTGACAATAAGCAGTAATCGTTTAGGCCAGTTACAGTCGCTCCCTTGGGCGATGATGATGATGAATGATGATGTCTACCTTGAAGCCTGTAGGGACAGTGGACTGTTGCAAAGAGATGTTAAAGATGTCCGTTAAGACCTCCATTAGCTGAGCCGCACAATCCCTCAGCACATGACCAGGCATGTTGTCCTGCCCCGTGGCTTTTAGTGGGTTTACCCTGGTTAGGAAGCACCTCCGCTCAGCTCCGGCCAGACAGAGTACCAATTCCTCAGGGGAAGAGGAGGTTTTCCTCACTGTCCATCATTCATTGCATTAAATCATGCATTCAGCCTATCAGGAAGGGAGATGTCACTGCCACTGGCGTGCAGGGTGGACTTGTAAACTTTTATGATTTGTACTTTGCCATATGTGCCTGGTGTTGCAAAGGTGGCTGTAAATTTTCTGTTGGACTTCGGCCACATTCCACCGAGATACAACACTGGGCGGCACGGGAGGTCGTTCCTGCCTGTGGCCATCGAACTTGCAGCTCCTCCCATGGAGGGTCAGACACCCTGAGCCAATAGACTGGTCGTGGACTTATTTTCCATCTGGCACAGTTTACATTTTGTTGTTTGATTGTTTGTGGTTTTTGTATTGCTATATTTACGCTCTATTCTTGGTTGGTGCGGCCGTAACGAAACCCAATTTCCCTCAGGATCAATAAAGTATATCTATCTAAGTACTCTTGCTCTGCCTTTCTGATGGCATGGGAGAGTGCGGGTCTTACTGACTTTAGAGTCGTCTTATCCCATGATCTGAAGGCAGCGTCTCAAACCCGAACAGCAGTCTCATAGCTCTCTGGGCCATAATCACTTCATCTCAGTATAATTGCTATATTCTAAAGTAATTTAACAGATGCTCTGGAGGCCCTGTACTTTTCATCCTACATTCATAAACTCATCCAAAACTTTGTTGCTTGTATCCTGTCTCATACCAGGCTCTTGTTCATCAATAATGATTTCTAAAGCATCTTGTGACTTACTTTTATAATATCTCCTAACTTTGCCCAGCCCTACAAATGCTTCTGATCTTTTCCACCTCATAAATCAGTGACGTGAAGGACAGATGCTCATGTCTTTGCTCATGGCAACTTGAAGGAACTTTAACTGCAGCCACTGGCCTTTTTGCAAACTCCTGTCTCACATATGATGGTCATATCTCTGGCTGTGTTGTCCTTGTGATCTGGAGTTAATCACCTTAAATCCATTTCTTTCCCATCTAGTTTATAACCTCTTTATTTGAGTGTAACAACCAGTTTTGTCCAAATATATATCTGTGAAGCATATTGCAATTTTTCTGCATCACATCAATAGAATTGATAGTTCACCATGCTGAGCATTCTTAATAGTGTTCTAAGTGAGCGTGCAGCTTACAGAATAAAACTCTGCCATAACGTTACACTTGTTGGTAACATAATTCAGCCCCACTGATGGACAGTCAGCATGTGAAGGGAATTGTGCTACACTGAAGAATGATCATGTTGGGTTGTTACAGAAGGGACATAGCTATGATGGGATGGGGAAAACAGGTGGACTGTTCACCTATTAGGTACTGTACAATGAACTACCATCAGCCTGTTAGGATATGTATACTGCTACAAACAAGATGATAGGGTGAAATATTTCAGAATGCCTGTTTAGTTCAGAGTATATTTATCTGGACATTGGATTGGGAAAGGAAGACTCTATATACTAGAGATGGAAGTTGGACTATGGGACTTAAACTAAGCAAAATATCTGGATTAAAGTCACAAATATACTTGGACAATATTGAAGTTGCCAGGTAATGAATGGTCCTCGACTCGTTTGCTTCATTGTATCTTTTCCTTCCAGTTTCACCCAGGCTTCTCAGAAAAGCAGGACATGGCAGAATCAAACGAGTGAGCCTAACTCCTACGCCAGGAACCGACACTGATACAAACCTTCCTTCCTTACAGACCGAGCTATGGAGCTGGGGACGAGGTAAAGAGGGCCAGCTGGGTCATGGAGATGTGCTTCCCAGGTATTACAAATCTCAAAGCTTTCTGGTATTGATGCATCCCAAAAACATCACATTCAGATTTCCGCCAAATTCAATGATGACTTAGTTTAATGGAGGTGAAATGTATATTTTTAATTTGCTACTGAGGTCAAGAAAGAAACCACAATAAGTTTGAGGGAAGGGAGCCAAAACTGTTAAGAGCGTTAATGGAGTGGGAAAACTGACAGAGCTCAGCTAGGGAAATTTCAGGGTGTCCAATTTGGACTGAAGAAAGTATTTCCCAAACGGTCAGAAATCAGAAACACATACAGAAAGAGGCCATTTGGCCCTTTGGGTTCATGATGGTTCAAAGCAGTTTGTGCCACTCCTCTTGTATCTTCTTAAAGCTTGTTTGAATCCTAAACATTTTCTGTATAACCTTTTTTTTTCCTTGATCTACTTTTGGTCAATTGTCTTTTGTCATTATATTCAAATATTCATGACTCCGAAAGAGGCTATTCAGACCAGTGCAGTGTGCCACTCAAGAATTACTCAGTGTAACCCCACTTTCCAGCACTGTGTTTGTAAAATTGCAGGCTCGAGCATCCAGGCACTTTTTAAATGTGACTGTGCTTGGACTTGCCATCCTTTTAAGTCATGACTTCCAGACCTCTACCACCCCTCTGGTTGAAAATATTTTCCTTATATACTCTCTAGTTCTTATTCCACTAATGCCTCCTGGGTTTTGACCCTTCTGCTCAGGGAAATTATTCTTCTAATTATTGTAGGGCTCATAATTTTATGCCTCTCAACTGAGTTCCCTCTGAGCCTCCATTGCCCTGAAGCATATGATCCTAGTTTATCCCATCCTTCCTTATAGCTCCAGTTTTCCAGCTCTGGTACTTGCACAATTCCAACCCTCTCCAGTGTGGTCATATTTTGGTATTTTGGTTGTACTGCAGTAACTAGAGGTGGATGAAGTATTCAACCTGTGGTTCAACTACAGTTGTATCCAGTTCTACCATAGTTTCCTTGTTCTTATATTCTGTAGTCAATTATGCAATTTTAATCAATTTATTGACCCATCATGCTGTTTCTGTTGGGATACATGTCAAGGCCCCTCTGTTCTTACACACTTCTCATTACCCTCCCATTTTTGTTTTTTTTTTAGCTACGTATCCCCTTGCTATGTTACACTTTCCAGAGTGCATTACCTAACTCTTCTCTGGATTAAATTTAATTTTCCAGTGTCCCCACTCCCTCCAATTGACTAGATCATCATTTTTTCTTGCCATCCAAAGATTTCCTCTTATGCTCAATGGCATAGCCAGTTTTTTATGCCATTTGCAGATTTCTTTTAGGTTATCTACATTTAGATCTATTTTAAAAATATATATATTACAAAAAGGGCTAGTATTAACGAATAATTTAGACCAGCATTCGACCTGCATTCCTTAGCCCAAGTACCCTGGCCAGTTATAAAATTTGTGAATGCCCTGTTTGAGTCTGCTCACATAACTCTGACCAGGGATGAGGCTGCATTGTGAGGGGTATTTAGTTACCGTGACTCAACAACCAATCTAGGATCACTAACTAGTAATGATTAGTATTGAATGACATGAATGCTGCTTACCCATGTGCTGAACAAAATTTTAATACTGTTCCTAGGCTTCAACCCTTGTGCATCAAGAGTCTGAACAATAAAGAAGTTGTCCAAGTAGTTGCTGGCGCATATCACTCACTGGCCTTAACTGCCAGGTCACAGGTAAGACCCAAGCAAACTTGTGCTTCTTTTCCACAATACATGTTCAATAAACAGGAGATCCTGGAAGATTGAATGTTCTGGAGATCACAAATAGAAATTGAAACAAAAATTCCTCCATTCCCATGCCACAAATTCAGCACGGGCACAGAATGCACGAAAGAGTCCACATGATCAAAGTCTGGGAGCGATAGGACAGAAGGGCATACCGGTGGTATGGTAAGATTTTGTTTTCCACCCATTGGTTTCAAGAGCACAGATCTCAATGGCCTCCCTTTTCGAAAGCTAATTTATCATATGTACTGGTATAAGCATATAATGGATAAAATTGATGTATCTGTTGACTCCAAATTTCTTCCCACAGGTCTATTCATGGGGCAGTAATACTTCTGGACAACTTGGCCACACAGAGTCACCAACTGTTGTCCCTCGTCTTGTCAAGGTACAGGATACCTAACTTTAATACAATTTTAAAAATACTCAGTTATAAAGCTATGCATAGAAACTACTAACATAGGTGAACCAGGTAAACCATCGTCCTCCTACTTTGAGGATCACCTTGTTCAATACACAAGAAGCAAGTTACACAGAGATCACAAAAGGCCCCGAAATAAGCATTAGACAGTTTTGAATCAGTTGACTTTAATAGATATTGGACAAGAGAAAGTAATATCAGTCAGAGTTATACTTCCTCAACTGGAAAGTTCATGTGCAGATGTTGGGGAAGGAAGATCAGACTTTGCTTCTGCTCTCACCTGTCAGAATTGACCAAGCTTCCAAAGCTGACCACCTTGTTCCCAGAGGATTAACTGTTGGTATCCATGAAACTTCACTCAACAAAATCAACTCCTTAAGGAAAGAAAAATCAGGAGCACATTGAAAGGGAAAATATTTTCATTGTCTTATTACTCTGGGAAATACAAGAGCGGTTGAAAGACTTGACCCAAGTAAGTATCCAGGGAAGAGATTATTCCAGAATATGATGATACTTGAGGAGATTAGTGAGGCAAGAACTATTAAGCATGAAGGTGTATTAATTGGTCGGGAGTTTAACTGAAAACTTGTTTTCAACTTCAAGGCTCATTTTAAAAAGACTATTTGCATTGACAATCTGCACAAGTTGTGGAAACATCTTTGACCCGGTTGGTTTTAACTTTACAAAACAAAACTCCTCAGGATAATGTAAACAATTTATAGGAAGGTTCTGTGAATGTGTCAGTGCTCTAGAGGCTCTCTCTAGACTGTGGAGATTGTGGAGATTTAGGCACTGGATAAAACATAAAACAAGAACAACAGGTTCTCTGAAAATAATAAACTAGTTACTTTTTTATTGAAAGTTCAGCATCTGTCATTGTTATCAACTTTGTATTTTTAGACTAATTTCAAATTTAAGCTCCCACTGAATGGGTTGTAAACTAAGTGATGTATGAACTGGTTAGTTGAGGAATTAACATTAGGCAGAATTTTGTAAGGCCAGATATGGTGGTAGTCTGACACCACATCTGATAAACAGTCTCTTTGCGAGTTCAGCATTCCCTCAGTTGTACGCCGTAAGTACTTAAGACTTCAGCCTCAATTCCAAACTCAGAAGCTTGAACTTACCCGTCTTCTAACTCAAGATACAAGAGAGAAAGGACACGGGCATATTCATAGCTTCAGTTGTCTAAACCTCATCCTTCGATTGCCAAATGATCCAAAAAAATACACCCAGTATCCTTCCTCTTACTTACACTACTAATCTCATAAATCAGCTGTTGGTCCGTAGTTTTCAATGTTTAGGCATTTCAAGTGTTTGTCTAGACATTTCCTAAATACTGTGACTCTCCTTCCACCACTCCCTTAAGCAATGCCTTCCAGTTCCTCACCACTCTCATCAGATCCCCTCTGGATCTCTTTTCCATTATCTTAAGTCTGTGTTCTCCAGTTTCATTCACTTCTGAGAAGGGCAAAAATTCCCGTGGTCTACCCTGTCTGTACCCCTCACCACTTCACAAGCAAACTGCTGATAACTTTTCCAGTACTCCATTGGGTGTGTGGGCACGTGGCCAAGTGGTTAAGGCAATGGACTAGCGAACTGAAGGTCGTAAGTTCGAGCCCCAGCCAAGGCAACATGTTGCGTCCTTGAGCAAGGCACTTAATCACACAGTGTTCTGCGACGACACTGGTGCCAAGCTGTATGGGTCCTAATGCCCTTCCCTTGGACAACATTGGTGTCGTGGAGAGGGGAGACTTGCAGCATGGGCAACTGCTGGTCTTCCATACAACCTTACCCAGGCCTGATTGAAGACTTTCCAGGCGCAGATCCATGGTCTCGCAAGACTAACGGATGCCTTTAAACTCCATTGGGAATGCTGAGTGGCTGTTCTCCTGCCTTTCACCTAGTGAAGGTTTAAACATATTCTCTTTGTAACTCATGGAATTGGACATCTAGATCAGCTTCAGGAGGAAGAAAGCTTTAAATAGATTTGATGGAGGTGATGCTGCTGAGAAACATTTGTGTCTGGAGGATACAGAAATCACAACCATTTTGAAAGAATTAAACAGATTCTGATTATTGATTACTGAATAAACCATGACACCCAACATCACAAATGCATTTCTGGTGCAGCTTCCTGAAGGTCTGTGCGTGTGGGATGTGGCAGCAGGACAGGGACATACAATCTTTTTGGCTGATGGGGAGTTTTTCCAGCCTAACGTGTACTACAGTGGACAGCAAGTTGTACATGACACCAAGGACACTAACTGCAGTCCAACTTACACCAAGCAACCTGTGCTTCTGTCAGCATGCAATGAGGCAAGTAAAGCTAATATTATTTATTATTCAATGAGCTTAGAAATAGTGAACCTCATACTTTGGTCAAAAGAAAGTCATGGTAATTGAATGCCAGTTTTAAAACAAATTAACTTTTTGAAAGGAAAGGAAGTACATTTTGAAGTTGGCTCACATTTCTAATGTTGGAATCGCTGGAGCCAGTTTGCATTTAGAAAGTGGTACATGAAGAAAAAGGCAAGCTGGGTTTGCTGTTGCTCAGTCCTGCACTGGGAAAGCCTGTTAGATGCTTACGTTTATTTCAGATGTGTGAGTGGGCCAGACTAAGTTGGGAAAATTCAACATTCATTTGAGGAATTTCAACATTCATTGGACTTTTAACTGGGACAGTTGGAAAGTGGAATGGGCCAGTGTGACATAGTCAACACTACGAGCCAAATTCTGTTGTCGTCATTTCATTTTACAAATCCCCATTACCTCATTTTTCGGTAAATTACATTATTTTACTATAATGCTTTTACTCAAAAACTAAAATGATCGAATATCAGTTATAAACGAAGGTTTTTAAAGTCGAAATCCAATTTTAAAAAGAACTTAAAGTTAATATACCATTGTAAAGTAATTTACCAGGGAGGATGACTGACACCTATCTAGAGAAACTACTGGAGACTTCATTTCAGTGAAATTGCATCCAACCAAGATGGAATAGAGTAGAGAATTGAAATGTCAAAGGATTAAAGGAAGACCTTCTTATAAGTGGTAGTTATTGACTGGATATATTTCCTTTCAAAGTTAATATGCTCCAGGTGACAAAAGATAAACATGTTAAAATTAAACAGAATTAAGTTAAAGTCAGTTAGGGTTAATAATTCATCAGTAGTGGCAAAACAAACTGAAACAGAAAGCAAGGGGAAGCAGCATAAATAAATATGCATATATTGTGAAAGGTTAATGAAAGATGGTAGTTGATCCAGAAACTTAATGGGAATTTTCTTGGGTTAGAGAAAAAAAGGTACCAATGTCTTTAAAAAAGTACTTGTAGAGAAAGTAGTATAAAATGGCGGGGGGAGGGTAGGTGGAAGAACCTTGCACCCACAATTGTATGGTAAAAAATCTTAATCAATAATCAGTAGTAAGGTTTCCAGGTATGCGGATGGACACAAGGCTAACATGGAAGGTGCATGTGAATAAAATTCTTGAGCAGTGTAAAAAAGCCCTGAGTGTGATAAGGTGTTCAGTTGAGTGTGACTGGGGTGCGAGTAGGCAGTCACTTGAACAAATGTATATTGCTTTAATCAGAGTGTAACAAGTGCTACACATGCCCTTACACTTCCTCCCTTACCACCATTCAGGGCCCCAAACAGTCCTTCCAGGTGGGGCATCACTTCACCTGTGAGTCGACTGGGGTGATATACTGCGTCCGGTGCTCCCGATGTGGCCTTTTATATATTGGTGAGACCCGACGCAGACTGGGAGACCGCTTTGCTGAACATCTCCGCTCTGTCCGCCAGAGAAAGCAGGATCTCCCAGTGGCCACACATTTTAATTCCACATCCCATTCCCATTCTGACATGTCTGAGATGAAGCCACACTCAGGTTGGAGGAACAACACCTTATATTCCGTCTGGGTAGCCTCCAACCTGATGGCATGAACATCGACTTCTCTAACTTCCGCTAAGGCCCCACCTCCCCCTCGTACCCCATCTGTTACTCATTTTTATGCACACATTCTTTCTCTCACTCTCCTTTTTCTCCCTCTGTCCCTCTGAATATACCTCTTGCCCATCCTCTGGGTCACCCCCCCCCCCTGTCTTTCTTCCCGGACCTCCTGTCCCATGATCCTCTCGTATCCCCTTTTGCCTATCACCTGTCCAGCTCTCGGCTCTATCCCTCCCCCTCCTGTCTTCTCCTATCATTTTGGATCTCCCCCTCCCCCTCCAACTTTCAAATCCCTTACTCACTCTTCCTTCAGTTAGTCCTGACGAAGGGTCTCGGCCTGAAACGTCGGCTGCACCTCTTCCTATAGATGCTGCTTGGCCTGCTGCATTCACCAGCAACTTTGATGTATGTTGCTTTAATCAGATCTGGCTTTGACTATGGATGTACTGCTTCATATTTCAAGAGACGTTTGGATAGTAGCAGACATCCCACTTCTCCCGGAAGTTCCAGGAGTCTCCCGCATATTAATAGTGGCTCCCTGATGCCCGCAAATTATATACAATATCAGGGAAATCAATTTTTTTGAGAGCAAGCGAGTGAGAGCAAGCAAGCAAGAGCGCGCGATCGAGAGCGAGAGAGAGAGCAAGCGAGAGAGATAGCGAGTGCGCGCCATGGCAGAGTGTTCCAAAAAAAGAAAATATAAAACGTACGTCACCCTGGACTACACTAAAGTGTACCCCTGCCTAATAGGGGTCAAAATAATGACAGTGTTGCTCGCTGCACTGTTTGCAACAGTGACTTTTCTATTGCCCATGGTGGGTTAAGACTGTAGAAGACATGTTGAGGTGAGTTTAACAGGTGTCATTCGCTCATTAGCATAGCTAACATTATTTAAAGTAGCTGGCTTGCTGCTAAGGAGCTGCTCTATTGCAGACATCCCACCTCTCCCGGAAGTTCCGAGAGTCTCCCGCAAATTGATTGTGCTACCTCCCTGAAATGAGTTTTTGCAGGGTGGGATGTCTCGAGTAGGGTTATGGAGGACTATGGCCCTGGTGCAGGTTGATGGGAATAGGCATTTTAAATGGTTCAGCACAGACTAGATGGGCCAAATAGCCTGTTTCTGTCTGTACTTTTCTATAACTCTAACTCTAAACAACATGTTTACATACTCAGCATGGAACATGATACCTACTATCAAGTACTTATTGCTTAAAACAGTTCCTTTTCACTTCCAGATTTGTTTCCCATTTCACTTTGTCCTCTTTAGCTATTTAAACTCATAATGTTAATGGATTCTTTCACTCTAATTATATGTTAAATAAAAATAGCTGCTTCAATCCTGAAAGATTACGACCAGCTGGTTGGGTGATGCTGTCAACAAAAATACACGTCAAGAGCAAATAAGCATGCTTACTTCTGACCTTAAGTGATTGCTTTGCCAGAGTTTACCAATGATATATCTATACAACCACAGCTGCAGCCACTTTTGGTAACTATCAGCCTTTTATTGGCATTTAGTGGATCATGTCATAGTTACAATGTCATTAGTGGTGGGAGAATGGAAGTATCTCAACTCGCATCCTTTCAAAGTAGTTAGAACCATAGAACTATTTAGATATTTTATAAGCTACATAATCTTTGGTTGTATTAAAGATGTTTGTGCCATTGTATTAGATTGATGACTGTCTCTGAGCATGATTTGCCCTGATCACTTGCTATGTTTTGAGGAAAGCATTTGGAAATGTTGTAATGGTTTCCTCTTTAAAGAACCAGCAGTGTTTCTATTTTCATTTCAGTATAGTTGTTATGCTTTTGATTACTCCCCAAACCTTTATCTTTCATATAGATATTTTGACTCATAACTTTGTTATGCATTAAATTGTGAATCAATTTTTCTTCCTTATTTTCTGTTGCTGTTAAGTTCATTTTTTTTAAATCTACTTGGAATGTTCTTAATTGTATAATTTATTGTATTATGTGTTGAAGGAGCAAAAGTGTTTCTTGATTAAAAGAGTTTGGTGTTTATAGTATGCTTAGTTCACTGAAAATATCTGGGTCTGTATCCTAAATCATTGGGTGGTAGTTTTAATTTATCCAATATGAAATTTTGTTGAGTTAGTTGAGTATATTTAAGCTACAACTGCTTAATCACCTGGCTCTTATTCAATATATACAGTTAGAGAAGAAAAGTTAGTTTATCGGATGAGAAAACTGCAGTATTTTAAATTGATTTTTTTAACTCTCACAACAATGTAAGCTTATGACAAAATGATTGGTGTTAAAACAAACCTTGTCTCAGAAGTCTGAAATTATAGACCAAGTTAATAAAGAACAGGCAAATGTTTAAAGTTGCTCTCTTTTCTAAAACTCTTATGGGTTCCTGTTTATGTAGCTGGTAAGTATACTTGTTATGTAACTGTATACTATTGCAATATTCAGGAGGTTTATGGGTGTTGATATAGTTACAGAATTTTGATCATGCAGTAGGTTAAAGAATTGTTGTGAAATTATTGGGAGTGATTTGTTTTTGTCAACTGGGTAACATTAATGGGAAGTTGCTGTGTATGTATGATGGTGAGTGTTACGTGTGTTCTGAGTTACAGAAATGAAAGTGGTAAGATTTCTAAAATCATTTGCAGGTATGTAGTATGTCATGAATAACTATGTGAGAGGAGCAGTTCCTTTTGTGGTTTACTGCTACAGTTGCAACTTTGTCTGGTATTCTGATGCTGAATCCTTCTGTAATTTAGTTATCCCGACGTACTGCTTGTAGAGTCTTACTTTGCACATTGCAAACACAGTAATAATAAAATGTGCCAACGGGAGAGGAAAAAAACCTGAAGTATTTCAATAATGTGAATGGCACTTCGTATGTACTCTTTTCTAGCTTGGTGCCCTGAATGAAGGACAATAGTTTCTTTATTTCCTTGAGAACTGAATGAATCTTAGGGGAGAGAGAGAGAGTGTGTGTGTGTGTCTTTGTGTCTCTTAAGCTCTTTTTCTTGCCGTGGGTATGGTGTTCACAAATATTCTTGAAGTCCTGTCCGAAGTTGCGATTATTACTTTCCTGTGATCTTGTTTTCCTGGTATGGTGGTAATGCTATGCTCTGATTTCAGCTTGGCTACATAAACAGTCTGTTCGCTGGAGGGCAGAGGTGCCTTGCTCTTGCAGACAGGAATGTCATGGGGTATATCGCCAGCTTACATGAATTAGCATCGTCGGAGAGGAAATTCCACTGCAAGCTAAATGATATGAAAAATCAGATTCTCAGACCTCTGCTGGGTTTAGGTATGGAAAACTATACTTTTGACTGTTTATGGCTGACTGCTTGTTCACTAACATTTTATGCAGCGGGATGATAATACTTGTAGGATATTGATCTAAACTGGAAAACTAATCGATGACATGATTAGAAATTGTGTGTTCTGAAAATTAAAGTGGTTGTAGATAGAATAGTGTGAGATGAATAATGTTAGACTTTATCATATTGTATGGTGGTAGAACTGTTCTTGCAATATTACACAGTGAAATGTATGCCTTGGTATTACACACAGTCAGACCTGCACCAACTGCGACTATATCCCAATAAATGTGCACCACTAATGTTGCAGCCTGGCGTTATACTATGATAGAGCTGTGTCCATTGGTACTGCGCCCCACCATTAAATAACAAATAAGCCAAAAACAATCCCTATAACCTACAGTGACTTGATACTATATGTGAAGAAATGGATATGTCATAGAGACTTATCAACACCATTGCCTTAACTAACTGAAGTAAAGTTCCTGTTGTGTTTGGCACTGAGATGTTGAAGCTCCAGAAACTCTTTGAAGAAACCAGGTTCTGGGTAGGGTAATGAAATATCTTTATTGTCATTGCATAGTACAATTTGTCATGCACCAATACAGTGAAAATGAGTTTGCAACACTCATACTCATTGCTATAAAACAACAAATAAAATAAATAAACAATAAATAAAATCAAGTAACCAACCAGTAATGCATTAAACATGTCCAAAAGATTGAGGTAACTTGTGTTTTGAGATTTCTTGAGGAACTTATTTAAAAATAAAGTATCTTTTGGTCTAAGAAAATAAGTTGAATGTTGCTCATCTGTTGGGAACATTGTACTGTCTGGTATCTTTTGGAATTGGAAGCCTATTCATCTGATTTTCCACAAATCCTTTGTGGACTGAAGTACCATTGCAAGGTCACCCTTCAATGTATGTGTGAGACTAAAAACTGTGAAGCGTGAATGAGGATCTTGTGATGTGCTGATCATCTTGATTTTTTTTTTGTAATGCAAATTGTCAATAATACTGATTTATCAACTTTTCCTCCCCCCCCCCCACAGATAACTTGGCTTCTGCTTTGGGATCAGCACTGAGTCAATTACTACAGGCTGCTGCTAGTAAATTTAGTAAACTGTGCTACCTGATTGGACAACACAGTTTCACCTTGAATAAATTTCTTCACAGTTCAAAAGATGTCAAGACACTTGTCATGCTGGAGAATTCAAAGGTCTTCCTGGACACTTTCAAAGAGCAAGTACACAACCCTGTTACTATTTGAGTAGTGCCAATGTTTGCAAGGGATACAAATTAGAAAGGGTGTACTTGATACCCCATTGAAAGGGGAAATGGTACAAAAGTTTACTGTGTTAACTTGGATGCGGGTACATTAGCCTTTGAGCTGCATTCCCATGGTATCATTGTAGCATTTAGAGTTGCAGTGCTACCAGTGGTGGGAGGTCCTGTTACCTGTCCCAGTGATGGTGATATTCAATGGCTGCAATACTCATTCTGCCCTTCATGGGTAGTTCCTCTGTCCCAGGCTCTGGGCAATTCACTGCTGCAAGAGTGTGGGCAAACATCAGGGATTTGTGCCAGGCTTCCCATGTAGCAGGGGTTCCTAGCACAGCATGATACTTTTTTGTGTCCCACCACTGGTAGCACTGCAACTCTAAAGGCGGTTGGCACACATGTTTGGATTGGTGGATTTAGGGGGGAGTAGGGAATGTATCGTTTCCAAGCGTGTTGTGATTAATTGTTTCTGGTCTCAAATTGGTCACATAGTGTACGTGACTGGAGATCTGCGATCAGTACAATAATCCCTAGTTTGATTTTTGCCTGTTTTGTTCTGGAAATCTTCTTGGCCATTGCTTGGTGTTACTATGCTGGCTATGACTTTTTTAAAACAAGTTTTCTGCTACTTCCAGTTCTTAATGTAATGTCATTCAGTGGTCCAGACTTGAGTCATCCTCCATGATAACTCATGGAATCCTTGGTTTTGTGTGGAAAGGAGAGCTGAGCTGATCAGCTCTATTCTTGCCCTATATCCTGTCAGTCCTATTTTTCCTTTTCTGATGCTGTGATGCCGAAGCTGATTGACACCCTATCTCCTCACCAGTTGTCAGTCTAAAGTACATGTGTATTAGTTTGGTGCCCATCAGAGCTTCACCTCCCAGGTGTATGTAATCTACAGACCCTAGCACTAAATTTTTGACTGCATGTTCCACTTTACCCCTCCATATTCAGTGATACAGTTGCCAGATACTTTGGCTAACCCCAGCAATAATGCAACTTGACACATCATTTCTGAAGGTATGTAATTCTTTGGTAGGCTTGCTGTAGCTTTGCACACTTCATCTATACCCATTGGTCCTTGACTCTGATTCCATCTCCTCTCCACATGCCATATTCCAAGTTTGTGCTTTCATGTTTGGGTATTTCCAATTAAGTTTTCTTCCCAAAATATGACTCTGAGATAGTGAGAGTCAAATAGATGTGACGTCCCAACTGACTTAATGATCCCTTTTACTTTTCTCAACCTGACTATGTTTTAGTTTGTAACACCATCCACTTCCAATGTTTATCTTGTATAGTCCAGCTTGATAGGACAAGCAGCAGGTTGGGTGGCCTAATTTGCCTCCCAGATTCCTGCCAGAGGCAGGCACCCACTGAATTGCTTTCTGCACACGTTAGACTACCCCATACTTCCAGAATCCTTAAGTGTTGTCAGATCTTGAGGGTGCCAATACCTCAATTCTATCTTTGATTGGAGGTGTCTATTCACTTGTGTACTATTAGTTCTTATGATTGCGCTTTGCTCTGGTTTCAGATACTCCAGCTCGGTGGGGAACTTTGTGGTAGTTGGTGGTTTTCAAGCATTAGCTAAACCAACAGTGTAAGTATATCCCGATCTTGTATCCCTAAGGCCATATTATCCAGCAGCACAAGTCCTCATAATCTTCTGTAAAGGATGCTGCTTCAAATGGATAGATGGAAACATAGATGACGACAGATCTGTCTATAGTGAGTTGGATGGTTAGTTTGTCACTTTCAGTCCATCTATTCCTTAATTGTCTGAAGGGAGTGGTAAACGCCAGAGAAAAATGAGAAGGTTATTTAAATAAGTAAAACGTTACTTATTTTCAATTAAATTCATGGGTTCTGGATCTTTCTGAGCTTCAGAATCACTGCTTCCATGAGTGCATACTCTTGTGTTACATTAAGACACTATGCAGAAAAATTGGCTTCCTAGTGAAAGGCTTAGACGAGCCAATTATGAATAAGGGTAGTAAAGGGAAATTTGTTCAATCGTGGAATAAGCCCTAAGATTAAATTGATTTCTGGTGAGGGAGCGATGGTGAGAGAATGAGGGTAGAGATACATAAGAACGTATGAAGTTGGAGCAGATGTTGGCTGATCTGACCATGAACACAGCTCCACCTACCTGCCTTTTCCCCATAAATCTATGACTATGACTAACTGTGTCTAAACCATATTTAATGAGGTAGCCTCCACTGCTTCCTTGGGCAGAGAAATTCTATGGATTCACTACTCTCTGGGAAAAGTAGTTTCTCCTCATCTGTCCTAAATGTTTCCCTGAATCTGGCTATGTCTCTTGGTTCTTGACTCACTTACCAGTGGAAACAAATTTCTTGAGCCTATCTATCCTCTTCATAATTCTATATGTTCCTGTAAGATGCCCTATCATTCTTACGAATTCTAGCGAGTATTGTCCCAGGTGACTCTATCTCTCCTCAGATTAACCCCCTCATCTCCAGAATCAACCTCCTCTGCATCACCTCCAGTGGTGATGGTGATATACTGAAGAGTCATGAGAATGTATGTTCTGTGAGATGTAAACATGACTGTTTCCACCTAGAGCTCAGCACCATCCTTCATTTTCTTTCTGCATGCTTTAAAACAATTTTCTAATTGGCACCTTACACTCATGGATATTAAAATATGTCTTATTGTGCTTTCTCTTAATGTAATCTCTGTGACTTTTCCCACTGGGTCTATTCCAAACCAGTCCTATTTCCTTGTATCAATTCTGAACATCTCATTTCATCTTGTGTATGGGCAAAGGTGATAACGCTTACATTTATTTCCATAGCTAGTTGCCCTTAGAAGATGGTAAATAGGCCTTTCTCCACCATCGAAGGGCTTCTTTCAATACTGGTAATTGGAAAGTTCTTGTATTTTGATCCTGTAGCAATAGAGACAGTGGTGCAATGACGAGGTCAAAAGGTCATGTGGGGGGTACTTAGAGGTGACACCATTTCTGGAACATTGAACTTCTTGTCCTGCTTGGTGATGGTTTTGGAGGAAGGAAATGTTGGTGTCGGCTTCCAGTGAGTATCCTGCGTACAGAAAGCACCTTCTCATGGGCAGCATGAGATGCCTCTTCACTGTGCGTTTCTTTGGTTGAGTAACATGTTAATAGTATTCTTTAAGTAAAGCTCACAATGTGTCACAGCTCACTCATGAATTATTGTCTTACGTAGGGAGCTCTTCAACAGAAATCTTCAGACCCTCCAGCAGTTGTCGGAAGTGACGGATGAGAATGTCTCAGCTGCTGATCTCTTGCACATTCTCTTCTACGTACCTACCAGGCATTTGCATGAATATGCACGTTTGCTGCTAAAGCTTGCAACCTGTTTTGAAGTGGTAAGTAGGAGCTCACACATGCGATGTCCTTCTGTATTTCTTGCTCTAATCATGGGACCTAATTCACTGAGTCATGAGATCAGATCATAAATTTCTCCCAAGATTGAAATGGGCATCTGATGACATCAGCTGATCTTGACTAAAGCCTTCATTATAGTTGTCCAGACAACAGAGTAGTGAAGAGTTATAAATTGATGCTGGAAAGAAGCCCGATTTTTGGATTTGAACCAGCAGATCATGGATGTCATTGTCAGTGTTTTGGGGTAATGAGGTCAAGCTGGTCACTCGTATGGAGTTTTGGAGGTCTGTGTGAAAGTTGAAGTTGTTCCAAAGGTTCAGTTTCATGTAAGGTAGCCGTAAGCCTGGTTTACCTGAAACTCATCAGTCATTTCGAGGTTATGGCAATGTTGTGAACAACAGTCAAGCACCCTCAGTTCTGGGTCATTGACCATGATCAGCTCCTACCATACCTACTGGGAAACTTCAATAACACTATTTACAAATAAGTTAGTGGTGATCATGGTGACCAGGATATTACCAGGTAATCATTACGCGATCTTGCTATGTCAGGGTTTTAGAGATAAACAGCTTGTGTTAACAACATCTAAGATAGAACTTGGGTAAATATTAGTTTCATTTAGAACCTGGGTATTAAAGTTGACCCATGCCTCACACATCTTAAAAGGTTGTACTAAATTTTAGAAGGCTGTCTATAATAAGGTTAACTCTTCATTGCCCTCTGAAATGATCTAATTAAAAATCTATTTGAGTTTAAGCCGTAAATGTTAATCTTGCTAAAAATGCCCAAATCCAAAACTGATCTATAAATTTTTGCACTGAGGTGTAACAGTTGAAAACTGTTGCACACCTTGTGGGTTGAAAAGATGAGACTCTTGCTTCTCCCAAATATCCATCAATATGCTGCTGAAATGTGTATTCTGCACCCGGTGTGAAACAACCTGACAGAATTCTTGGCAGCTGTAGAATACCATTTGATCAGCTTTGTCAGTGTAATGAAAGAGAGGAGAAGCAGGTCTGAATGGGATAATTCAATTCTGTTTGTTAAACTGTGGCAGACTTCCAAGGAATACCACAAATTGCAGGAAGTCAGCTGCCAGTGTGAAGCTCTTGGTCTACACTTGAAGAAGAAACAGAAGGAAGCAGAATACACATACAGCTTTTGGAAGACTTTTCCAGGGAAAATGACGGTATGCTTGATACTAATAAGGTTGACCATTATATTTTATACTGTCTTTGGATTACAAGCCTTTGCCCTTTGTAGAATGCACCTGATGCTATTTAATGAATTGGGTGCTGCTTAATTAATCCTTTCATTGGAGGACAAATCTGCAACTTCTCTTTTCCATAGATGCTGCCTGGCCTGCTGAGTTCCTCCAGCATTTTGTGTGTGTTGCTTTGGATCTCCAGCAACTACAGATTTTCTTGTGTTTTTTTGCTGCAACTTATTTTACTTTGTTTCGTAGACATCCCTGCCTTTTGTGCTGCTTTTGTCTAACATTCTGACTGCGTGTATTTGAGCATGTGTGCCATGTTTGCTCTTCCTTTGAAATGCCAGTGGAAGTGCCGTCGGAGCAGTGTTGTGGTTTCTAATCAGTTCTCCTGGATCTCGTTTGTTATGATTTGTCAAATCTCAATTAATTGATTGACCTACAACACATGGCAAAAGTCCAGTGTATGATGTGAATTGTCTCTTTATATTGGGTATATCTGCTCCATGGTGACATTAAAGGTTAGCTTGTCAAACTACCAATGGCACTTGCAAAGGGAGCACTTTACTATGCTGTGAAAATCTTTTTTATTTAATGGTGCTGTGCATAGGAAGGGGCACAAACAGAAGCCAATGACATTTGTTTGGTATATATTACCCCATGAAGTAATGCATTTAGCAACAGATGGCAGTGACTCATCAGTGCTTCTGTTCAATGTAAAATGAAGCCAGAGTGTAAAGACCTCTGTTTAAAGTTTCACATTCTGTTTGTTTGAAACATTTTGGATGTTTCCTTGCTCAGCAGTGGAAGGGTTAATATGGGTTTAACTCTTTTTAGGGTTTTCTGACAAGATGTATTACTGCCCTGAGTGTAAGTATATATTTGATGTTTGGCCTGAAATGGATGTGTGCTTTATAAAAATGCAACGCCCCTGTTCTAGATTTAGTTTATTCTGCAAGTGATTCCATAGTGGTGACCCTTCCCTTGCTGACTGCTACCAAATAAATTAGCTGCATTCCATTCAGTTGCTCCATTTACACGCTTGTGTTTGGTAATTTACTGCACTATAGTGTGTTCTGAAGTTGTCTATGGTTGCTGTGGTTTGATTCACTAAAGTTTTCGCCAAAAAAAAAAATTGGCTCTTGAAATAGGAATACTTTGCTCTGTGTAACCTTCCCATTTTAAATTCCACAGAATAAAACTTGTGTCATAGCAAGCACTTAAGGCTTTAAGGGAGTTTTTGTTTGTTCTCTGGATTTGGGTCAGCCCCAGCCACAATAGTTGAGGAGTGAATCTGTCTACTATCTCCTTTAAATAAAGAACCAACCTTACAAAGACAAAGCTAGGCTCAGAAACCTGCTCACTAACCAGGAAGCAACTCCTGCTCTGTGGCTGGGGAAAGTTTGTAAATCTAAAGGGGCCATTGGGATGTTGATAGTGGGATTGAGTTGAGGTAGAGTGGGAGAATGGTGCATGAAGCTTGCTTATAATGTACACGGTTTATCAAGTGAGTATTGCTGTTGCAGAAAAGTATCTGACATGCCAACCTCTGGTAAATCAACAGGAGGCTTGGACCATTACTGACGCGGAAACAAATAACAGTTCCAAACTCGTGCCATTGCCAAGCATGCTGCCTCGGGGAAAAGAACTGGCACTGATTTTGTGTATTTCACAGCAACAGTATATGTTGGCATTTTTGAGTCTAAAGTTAGTGGGAAATGCTGGGAAGAGGCAATATAATTCCTCCGCTTGAAAGGGGGAAGATTAGTGTGTTTGCTCAGAACTGGGTACAGAGGAGGAATTGAGGCCCAGGACAGATCAGTCATGATAATATTGAGCTTTTGGGTGGGGGAGGGGAAATGGAGGGTCTGCTGATGACCTCATCCTCCTGTTGTTTTTCTTGTTCTGTCAGAGATGGGTTGGGATTCATTAGGGCAAAGATGATATATGCCCATAGACCAAACAGTTACTTAGAAGGCAAGGATGGGAATAGTCCCTAAATGGTTAACAATATTAACTTAAAATATCATGATGAAAGGCACAGAGATTACCACTGCTTTCTCTCTTCCAGAAACCCGGGATCAAAGTGATAATAAATGTACTTTGAAAAGTATGTACACACTATACAAGCTTGAGACTTGTCTCCTTACAGGCAGCCACAAACCAAAGAAGCCCCAAAGAACCCACTTTTTTTTTAAAAAAGGCTATCGAACTCTGAACCCTGAATTCTGGTGCTGTCAGTGTGATGTATGCATGTTCTCCCCGTCATTGCTTGGGTTTCCTCCAGGGACAGTACTCCAGTCTCCTCTAGTGCTAAAGGCAGGGTGTTGATTTATCTGACACGTGCTTAGAGTGGGTGTGTCCTCCAGTTTGCATTCCTTGCACCCTAACAGTGGCAGAAGAATGGAGTGTAGTTAATGAAGGGTGACAAAGATGAGGCAGGAGCCTGCAGGCCCGTGAGCTTTGTGCCAGTGTAGGGAAACATTCTTGAGGATAGGGTTATAATCACCTAGAAAGGTGGAGACCGGGACAGATGGTGTACATGAACTTGAGCAAGGCTTTTGAATAGGTCAAAGTTGGGGCATATGAGATCAAGGTGTTTTAGCAAACTGGGCCCAAAGTTGGCTTTGTGATGGGGAGCAGAATATGGTGATGAAAGCATGTCTTTTTAGATACAGAGTATGTGGAATAAGATGCCCCAGAAGGTGGTTGAAGTATGTATCATCGCAGAAACATTTGGACTATTGTATGGGTGGGAAAGAAATAGAGATGTGGGTTAATGCAGGAAAATGGGGTTGGGTTAATGTTTTTAATAAATCTGTCTCGTGATGGGTTAGGCCAAGGGGCCAGTTTCCATGACTCTGTGGATTTAACTACTAAATGAAATGGGTTGGAGTTGACCTTCCTATCTTCCCCCAACATGAGGGAACTGCCAGTGCATTGGAAAGGATCAAATATTATACCATCGTTCAAAGGAGGATGCAAGGACGTTCCCAATAATTACTGGCTGGCTGATTAAACATTGGAGATGGGTAAAGTTGTGAGTCATTGTGGGGGAGGGAGTGGAGGAGAAAAGAAATTGACAAATATTAATGGTAGATGTATGGATTTTTAAGCATTTGATAAAGTACTACATAAACAGCATCTTAACAAAATTGAGGCTTGTGAAATAGGAGAATTGGTGTCAGATAGGATTTTTCAAAATGGATTAAAGATTAACAGTTCTTGTTATAAAAAGTGTAGGAGCAAAAGAACTTCGGGATTAAAATGCATTGATATTGTTACAGTTGTGGTCAAAGTACATGGATTTCATGAGGGATTGAGTACAAAAGTAGCTGCTTAAAGCTCAACCAGAGCTTTATTTAAAGCTACAGGACTGGACTCAGTTCTGGTTATCATATCAGAAGATGATTTTCCATTGCTACCAGAATGTTGGAAGAAAGTGTCTTGTGCTTCAACTCCTTTCTTCGTTTAAAAATAACTATACTGTATTGTAACAAAATGTGAGGGTGTTACAATGATTGGTAGTAATGGTCTTGCTGTGCAAACCAAAACTTGCCTGATTCACCCAAACTTCCCATATTAATGGGGAAAAAAATTCCGCAGCAACTATTCAGTAATGTTAAAGGGGTATCATTCATTACTCCCAATGTCCATCAGCCTGCTTGATCCAAAAGTCTAATTGGCAAAGCTACTGGTGAAATTAGTTTCCATTCACCTGTTCAGATTATTAATACATGGTCTGCTCTTCTAAAAGAGTGATTTTGCAAGAGCAGGTCAAATATGATGGCAGAATATAAAAAGTATTAATGGTAAGACTCCTGGCATTGTGGAGGATCAGAGGAATCTTGGGTCTGAGTCCCTGGGACACTCAAAGCTACTGCGCAGGTTGACTCTGTGGTTAAGAAGGCATACAATACATTGGCCTTCATCAATCATGGGATTCAGTTCAAGAGCTGAGAGAATGTTACAGCTATATAGGACCCTGGTCAGATCCCACTTGGAGTACTGTGCTCAATTCTGGTCACCTCACTACAGGAAGGATGTGGAAACTATAGAAAGGGTGCAGAGGAGATTTACAAGGATGTTGCCTGGATTGGGGAGCATGCCTTGTGAGAATAGGGTGAGCGAACTCGGCCTTTTCTCCTTGGAGCAGCAGAGGATGTGAGGTGACCTGATAGAGGTGCATAAGATGAGAGGCATTGATCATTTGGATAGTCAGAGGCTTTTTCCCAGGGCTGAAATGGCCAACATGAAAGGGCACAGTTTTTAAAGTGCTTGGAGAAGAGATGTCTGGGGTAGATTTTTTACACTGAGTGATGAGTGTGTGGAATAGGCTGCCAGTGGAGGTGGATACGACAGGGTCTTTTAAGAGGCTCCTGGAGTACATGGAGCTTAGAAAAATAGAGGGCTATGGATAAGCCTAGGTAACTTCTAAAGTAAGTACATGTTCGGCACAGTATTGTGGGCCAAAGGGCCTATATTGTGCTGTAGGTTTTCTATGTTCTCTGATTTAATTATTCTTGTGTTTAGGAACTGTTTAATAGATTCATTTATACACAGATATTATGATAATTGTTTTAAGCAAGCATAAATGCCCTTCAATTTTATTTCTTGCAGCAGCTTCAACAGTGGAGATTTGGTCTCATGACTAGATATCTGGTCTCTTTTAACCTGATATTTACAAGACTTTCCAGTAAATGTCAGGAAGTTGGTAAAAGCCACAATGGCTGCCTTTCCTGCACATTTTCTTCCCTGAAACTAGTTATTATTTCTGCTGTGCATTAGCCCAATCCACCACAGGAAGGAACTCAATTGTGATTTTTTTTCTTCTGGTTTTTGACCTAGGAATATACAGGAAATGTAAAGTGAAATTATATTCAACTTGTACTAAAGAGATGGTATTAAAAGAACAATGGGAACTATCACTATATTTCCATAAATCATCACTACTTTGCATTATGTTCCTTTGTCCTATTTTGTACCAGGCCCTTTAAATTTTTATGCTCTCTTTTATTTCCCAGCCCCACCCCAGCATTCATTATCTGACTTTATCACATACCTTCAAATTTGTACACAAAATACTATTGAACAATTCTCTAACTTTCTACTACTTTATCATTTATTAGACTATTTTGCCTTTTACAAGCTCATTTGGGCTGTCATTTGGTAATTTGGTGTTTCTTGGATATTAAATTGCCACTGTATGAAGTATGATCTTCTAAGCTTTCCAAAATATCCACTTGGCTGGCAGTCAAGTTTTTAAAAGATTATATATAATTTGCAATTCTGCTGGCCCCTACAATCGTCTGTTTGCAAGGAAGATCCAAAGTGACTTGTTTCTTGTGTTGCATCCCCACAGCAAGTGAATCCCACATAAGGCCTTTTCACATTTTGTATTGGCATAAAGTTTAAAGTGGTTTTTACTTTTATTTTCTTGCAATATAGAGGCCAGTCATTCTGTGAAGTTTGTAGAGCATTCCCATTCTCCCACTAAATTTCCCTGTTCTCCCCATGCCGTCATCCACTTCGTCTGATTCTAGCCTGCATCTACAAACTAAGGGCGATGAGCTAACCAACACAATTTTTGAGATGTGGGAGGGAACCGAAGATCCGAGGGAAAAACTCTCACCCTCACAGGGAAGCTTTGCACAGAGAGTTAAATTGGAACCTGGACTGCTAGAGCGGTGAGGCAGCCTGCTCCATCAGCTGCAGCACTGCACATCGATTGTTATTACACACAATTCTTGATCTTGTTCTTTCACTAATACGTTGATCGTAACTTCCCTGCTGAAGATGGACGTGGTGTAGCATCCTCTACCTCCACAGGGGCAGTAATTTTCTCTTCCCTAATTGACTGCACCTTTCCTTTAAAACTTTTTTTTGTAAATGTTTCCTTTTATGGCACCCGCTAATAATTTCTTTTTGTTATTTATCTCATTCTAATCAGCATACTTTAGTGATCCAAGGTGCTGCCCCTTTCAATTCATTGTCACTTCCTCACTATACCTCATCTATTCCTGAACATTGCCTCTTGGAAGGCTTCACAGTATTCATTCACCTTGGATTCCAGTATTGGACTTGATCACATTTTAGCTGACTGGCATTAACCTATTTTAATACTTTGCTTTTAACCATTTTTCTTCAATAATTATCCTAACGCTCACATTAGATATGATCTCAGTTAGTTTGTATTCCTCCTGGAATTATAGCACTGATACCTACAATGGATTGGAAATGTGTTGATCTAGGAAATGTTAGAAATCCCCATTTTCTACTTCAATGCTTTGTGTTGTTCTGCCCATATTTAGGGTAATTAGGCTCTTCACTCTCACTCTATTTCTAAAATATGTTTACAGAGTTGTTCCACTTGCTTTCTGTGATTTTTAGTAGTGTGTGCATGTGTTAGCAATACAATTCCTATTTCACTTATTACTGACCAAAAATATTCTGATTTGGAACCCTTGAACATCTCCACACCTAGTTTCCCTTTGTTTCCTGAATAAATCATACCTAGGACTGTTTCCATTCCTTATTGAGAATTATTCTTCCTCTCACATTTTCATGATCTATTGCTAATTTTTAATATGATAATTGCTTCTTGCCAGTTAACCAAAAATCAGGGTACTTTTCCCTGATGCATCAAAATAAGTTGAAACTATTACTAACTTCTCAGTTCCTTCTGCTTCAATGCATATACTCCTAGATATTTTTTAAATCTATTCATTTACTGGCAAAGCTGCAATTTGCTTTCATTCCTATTGTTCTCTGGTGTTGAAACCACTGCCATGAATGGCTGCAGTCTTTCCAAGTGAACGTACTGACAAAGTGCTGTTGGGTAGGAAGTTCAACTGTTTTAATGCAATGATTGGGAAGGACCAGAGATTATAGTTTCAAAGTAAGATGCTGCTTGCCTTGGGGAAACCCGCACATGATGGTATTCAGTGTTCTTGTTGCCCTTGTCCTTGTGGAAAAGGTCGTGTCTGGGAAGTACTACCACAGCAGCCTGGTCCAGCAAGTGGAAAGCACTTAACAGTGTGCATCATCTACAGCGTAGGGGAGCGAGTGAGCGTTCGGGGTGGTTGATGGGTATACTTAAAGGAGCTGCTTCGCCACAAGTGATTTTAAGGTTTTTGAGAGTTGTTGGGGCTGCTGCTGTCTGGGCGAGTGGTGAGTAAATCCCTGTGCTCCTGACTTGTGGCCTGTAGATGGTGGAAAGGGCTTGGTGTCAGGAGGTGGATCACTCACAGCAAGACTTGTATCAAAGCCTTTGACGTTCTCTTATAACTGTAGCATTTGTGTGACTAGTCCAGTTGAATTTACCAGAGGTGACCTGTTCAAAAGTGGGATTTGGTAATTGGTTAATCTTTAATTGTTGTAATATCATATGGTAGGTAATAATACAGTACTGTAAAACTCTAATAATCTAGAACACCTGGGACTTAGTGCGAGACTTGTAGACTTTTCTAGACCTTTGGATGGTATTTCTATTAATATACCAAGAAAATTTTAACTGGCCTATCTTTAGAGATTACAGTCAATTATAACAATTTTTTTTCAGTGAACCACATCAGTTGATCAAGAACCAGTGAATCAGTGCCCCAGTGTGGAAAGGGAGAATGGGGAACATTTCCTAGTAAGCGGGCTGCTGAACCATTGGGATTTCCAAACAAATATAACTTTCCTATCCACTGTATTTTGACTTTGGCCTCATCGTTGCCTTGTGCAAGTTTATAATTTCCTTATATTCATTTCCCTTACTAATGTTTTTATAGTTGTGTCCTTTTTTGCTTTCAGAGAATTGTTTCGACTTTTGGATCCCTCTACTCTTGGCATTCTTGATTGCTTGTTCCACAGCTGGTTTGGGGTGTGAGAAGGGTTTTCTGTTTATAAATCTTATCCAAAGGCAACTACTGGGAGGTCTGTTTTCATATGATTGTTATGCAGAGTGAAGTGAAATGCTGTAGTTGGTGAATATTATTTTGGAGTATGAAGGCAAGAATAACACTGTTTAATAGGAACTTAATGGCAACAAAAAGAATTGTTTTTAAAAAAGCAAGCAGCTGAAAATCTGAAATCAATTGTTAACTTTTCTGGACTGTAGTCTCTCAATAGGATCAATCACTGAATTGGATTGACTATGATGTTTGGTAATAATTGCCTTATTATAGAAAGAGCATTTTAACAGTGGTGGCGAGATACCAGGATAAAACATCAAGCTGATATTGGCCATGATTACCATTCACTGCATCAATTTAGTGTGAGATGTAATTAGTCAATCTTTGCTCTTAGCTATGTTGAGATCGCTGGTGATATGTGTTAGAGTAATTTTTGGGTTTGGGTCATTCACACTTAGCAAATGGCTTAGGGCCACCAGTCTTCTGTAACAATGCATTTCCCAAAAACTGTGAATACCAGCCCAGACCTGCTGACATCTGTGGGATGAATGTAATTGGGTGTTAAATTTTGAAGCTACATACAAAAGGAAGCATTGTAAAATTGTCCTTGGTGTTTAGCAAATAAATATTGAGCCCACATTGGGCTAGCAGACCTTTCTACTGAAAGCATCTCTGTCTGTATGATGCCTGCTGTACCTTGTTGTGTCAAATAAAGAAGCTGCTTTGTATCTACCAGTGACTCTGTCTCCCCAGTTATTTCATCCACGCTACAACAATATGAATACACTTGACTGTAGTATCAATCTCTTTTTCTTAATCTTTTTTGCCAAGGATTCTCTGAGAAAACCGGAACGTCGACTCATCTGTGAGAGCAGTAACCGGACCTTGACACTGCAACATGCTGGCAGATTCTCCATCAACTGGTTTATCCTCTTCAATGATGCACTTGTCCATGCTCAGGTCAGTCTATCTGATGCAAATGGGGAAAGGTCAGTCAAATGAGCAGATTAGCTCTTCGTTCATGTTGGGAATGGCAGTGGTTTGATCATTCACTGGTGGGAAGGTGTCCCCAGTCATCTCATCATTTCTCTGTGCAGAGAAGACAGCAGGGTCATACTGAACTTGGAATATATTTGTATAATAATAACTTATTGATAGATCACTTTGTACTACGTTGTATGAAAAATGCTTTACAATGGGATAAAGTACAAACGTAAAAATGAAATACAAAATGACGTTAATTAAAGCAAAGTTATATAAACTTAAAATTCTCAGCTGAGTCCTCCTTTCTCATTCTGTCCCAACACAGATGTGGGCTGTTCAACCTGTTGGATCTTTAGAGCCCAAGTACAGTTTACTTTTGTCTAACACTTTTTGAAGAAGGATAGTCATTTTCTATCTCCAATTTACTTAAAATAGCCTACCTGGAATATTGATTACAGTTGTGGTGCTGAACTGCAGTACTTGCAGGTGTTGTCAGTCAGAAATGGCTATTCCCTTTCGTTCATTGCTGCTGGCCATCCTGTAAGTGGTAACAACAACTGGTGGCCAAGCTACCTAGATATCTAATTCATGCTGTTGCTGAGTCCCAGAATCAGAACCAGTACAAGATGAAGCACCTTGAATCCAAGAAAAATAAGTCAAAATGTTTTTCTAATGTAAGACTAGAACTATGGGTTGGGCAAACACAAAAATCAGTTAAATTGAGTTTAATGCCCATGTTAATCACCAGTGGCCTTATTGTAAGGGAATGTGATGAAGTCTCATTGTCATTCAACTGTATGCACGTAACAGCTAAATGAAAGTGTTCCCCTGGGGCCAAGGTGCAAAACATAGTACATGCAGACATACACAACACATCAATAGCACATATAATTAAGGTAGCACATACAGTCTCAAATAAGTAATATTAGCCAAATCCCTAAGTGTCATGGCCTGTAGATTGGTGCATGGGGATGTTGTCCTGGAGCCACGTTTCTACAAGAACAAGTGTGTAGTAGTTCCTCGTGTGCTAATGCAGTGGCAGGCAATCGTAACTCGGCTTGTCTTCCACCGAGCAAACACTGGAGAGCAGCACCCATGGAGAGGACAACCCCGTAATCCAGCATGGACTCCAGTACACCCACCGTGCCTTTCTACTCTCCCATACCACCTCTGGTGTGCAATCCCCTGGGCGTCTGCAACAGATGACGCTGCCTCACGAGGGCATAGTCAATGCAGCAACCAAGGTCGCACAGCTCCCCCGCCATCGGTCTCACCTATGAAGCAGACTTGTAGTATTCTGCATTACCAATGTCCAACAAGGTCTTGAAATCACGAAAAGAAGTCCAAAACAATCATTTGCACCACCTTCCCTGTGTTGCTGTTGTAGGTGATGACACAGTACTCAACAATCTTGTGCTATGAAGCTCCATAGATATCCAGCAGTTTGGAAGTGAGTGTGGTACCTAGTGTTCTTAAAATCCAGTAGTGCCTTGTGATCAAAAGAAAGACGTAAAGGGCAGACAATTACATTGGTTGGACCTGGAGAGGCCACTGCAACAGAGTGTGCTGCTGTGTTACCAGCAGGGTTCTCTGTGTCCAGTCCCCATCTGGAAGACCACAACTGATTTCAGATCTTGGGGAAAGATGTATTGGCCTTGGATATGGGTGGTTTGGGAAAAGATTTCTCACAAATATTCAGAGGAATGATGTCAAGACTAGTAGGGCTAAACATTTCAGCTTGCATAAACTTAGTCGTTAATCTCAAGGGTGGTAGATTTGGAATTTACCCAAATAGTTGTGGCTGCTGGATCCATCTTAAATTCTTGGGAATTTAAGTAATCAGCTTTTGTGCCTACATGTTGAGGCATTTGAAGTGGTGTCTGAAAATGATGGTGAGATCAACTATGATGTATCTGAACTGTGAAACAAGCTTGAGGTTGAACAGGTGACTGTAGTCAATCAACCTCTGTTCCAATGTAGGTGATACATTGTATATCTGATTGTAATATGTTTCTCTAGCTCTGCAAATGAAAATCTCTTTAGCGAGGTGTCATTACTTGTGAGTTTGAAACACCATTGCTTGACAAGCTGCAATTGAGTGTACCAGTTTTTGGTCTTGTTGCAGATTAGTTCACTTAACTTCAAGCCTCTCTGTGTTAATAAAGAAAGCTGAGTTTGAAGCTGTGATGTCTTCAATATTGAGTTAACTTTGATTACATCCTGTTCGTATTCCAGTTTTTAACTGGGGCTCCACTGGACCGGATACTTTTCACATCACTTCTTTCATTTACTGACTTCATTTGTCCTCTTATTCCCACCTGTGATATTCCCCACTTTTTGATGATTTCTGTCCATCAACAGACTTGCAAATGCAACTGCCCTCTTCTCTTACAATCAAGGTATATAAAAATAGAGCGAGCTAAAAAGTGGATATAACTGAATTGCTCTTAACTGAGGGGTCATAACCGTAAAATGTTTAAGTCATTGTTAGCAGAAAGAATGATAGTGGAAGAGTTGAATGGCTTTTTGCATCCAAAGTTTGAAGAAGTTCTAGAACTTGAAGCTTTAATTGAGGTGGAATGAGCAGAAGACTTTAAAATTTCAGTATGTCTAAGGCCAAGAACTAAGTGTAGTTAGTCTAGATAGATCTTATTTTGTTTATCCATTCATGATGGGTTACATGGTCTCCTTTTGTCTTAAATTTCAAAGTTCAAAATAAATTTATTATCCAAGTATGCATCTCACCATATACAAACCTGAAATTCTTTTTCTTGCCAGCATTCTCAATAAATCCATAATAGATTAATAACCATCATAGAATCAATGAAACACCACACCAGCTGGGTGTTTAACCAGTGTGCAGATACAAAAATGAATAAATAATAATAAATAAGTAATAAATTTTGAGAGCATGAGACAGAGACTCATTCCACCGAGATGCAACACAGAGCGTCATAGGAAGTCATTCCTGCCTGTGGCCATCAAACTTTACAACTCCTCCCTTGGAGGGTCAGACACCCTGAGCCAATAGGCTGGTCCTGGACTTATTTCCTGGCATAATTTACATATTACTATTTAACTATTTATGGTTTTATTACTTTTTAATTATTTATGGTGCAACTGTAACAAAAACCAATTTCCCCTGGGATCAATAAAGTATGACTACTACTACTACTATCCTTGAAAGTGAGTCCATAGGTTGTGGGAACATTTCAGTGATGGGGTGTGAAATTGAGCGAAGTTATCCCCTTTGGTTCAAGAGCTTGATGGTTCAGGGGTAGTAACTGTTCTGAACCTGGTGGTGTGAGTACTGAAGCTCTTGTACCTTCTACCTGATGGCAGCAGCAAGAAGAGAACATAACATGGGCAGCAAGATCTCTGATGGTGGATGTTGCTGTCCTGTGACAGCACTCCGTGTAAAAGCGCTCACTGGTAGGGAGGGCTTTACCTGGGATGGACTAGGCCATATCTTTTTTTTTGTAGGAATTTCAGTTCAAAGGGCATCGGTGTTTCCATGCCAGGCTGAGAGGCAGCTGGTCAGTATACTGTCCACTAGAAATCTATGGAAGTTTGACAAAGTTTTAGATGTCATGCCAAATCTTCACAAACTCCTAAGGAAGTAGAGGCACTGCCTTGCTTCATAATTGCACTTGCATGCTGGGCTAAGGACATGTCCTCCAAAGTAATAACACCCAGGAATTTAACATTGCAGAGCCTCTCAATCTCATTGGGGAAATCGGACGATTGACTCACGGACCTCTAGTTTCCTCCTGGTCAATAATTAGCTCCTTGGTCTTGTTGACATTGAGTAAGAGGTTGCTGTTGTGGCTCCAGTCAGCCAGATTTTCAATCTCTTTCCTAAATGCTGACTCATCACCACCTTTGTTTTGGCCAACAACAGTGGTGTCATCAGCAAATATGAGGGGTGATTGATAAGTTCGTGGCCTAAGATAGGAGTCCATTTTAGAAAACCTAGCACATTTTTTCAACGCAGTCCCCTCCCCACACTTAGTCCAGGGGTCATGGAGCATACGGATCCCTTCTTTGTAGAAGTGGTCCACAGCATGGGTGATTAGTAAGTTCGTGGCGTAAGGTAGAAGGAGGTGAGTTATTAACTTCAAACTTTCTGCATAATCACTGAGTTGAGCAGCACATGCATGTAACGAGAGCGTCTTGAACCTCCAGGTGGTCCACAGCAGGGATGATTGATAAGTTTGTAGCCTAAGGTAGAAGGAGATGAGTTATATAGCTCTTGTTACATGCACGTGCACTTCAACTCTTTGAGTGAAATGCAGAAAGTTTGAAGTTAATAGCTCCTCTCCTTCTACAAAGAAGGGATCCATATGCTCGATGACCATTGGACTAAGTGTGTAAATGTAGGAAAAATAAATGTGCTAGGTTTTCTAAAATTGACTCCTACCTTCACCACGAATTTATCAATCACCCCTTGTATGATTATGGCATTGGAGCTGTGCTTAGCCATACCGTCATAAGTGTGAAGTGAGTGGAACAAGTGGCTAAGCACATGGTCTTGTGGAGCAACTGTGCTGATGGAAATTGTGGCGGAGATGTTTCCAATCCAAACTGACTGGGGTTTGCAAGTGAGGAAATTGAAGATCCATTTGCACAAGCAGGTATTAAGGCCAAGGTCTTGAAGCTTATTGATTAGTTTTGAGGGGATGATAGTATTGAATGCTGAGCTGCAGTTGATAAAGAGCATCCTGATGTACGCATCTTTGCTGTCCAGATGTTCCAGGATTAAGTGAAGAGCCAATGAGATGGCATCTGCTGTGGATCTTTTGCACCAGTAGGCAAATAGGAGCGGATTGAAGTCACTTCTTAGGCAGGAGTTGATGTGTTTCATCACCAACGTCTCAAAACACTTCACTGTGGATGTTAGTGCTATCAATTATAGTTATTGAGACAGGTTACCATGTTCTTCTTGGGCTCTGGTATGCTTGAAGCAGGTGGGTACCCCACACTGCTGAAGTGAGAGGTTGAAGATCTCAGTGAACACTCCAGCCAGTTGATCAGCACAGGACTTTCGTACTTGGTCAGGTACCCCATCTGGGCCAGATGTTTTCATGGGTTCGCCCTCCTGAAGGCTGCTCGTGCATTGGTCTCAATGATCATAGGATCATCAGGGGTTGTGGTAATTTGTGATGGTTTCTCCATGTTTTGATGGTCAAAGTGAGCATAAAAAGCATCAATCTCATCTTGAAGCAAAGCCCCTATGTCGCATGATTTAATTTTGAGAGGTGATAATATTCAAGCCCTGCCACAACTGTTGAGCATCCTTTGTTGATTCAAGTTTAGTCCTGAGTTACCACTTCACCTGTGAGGCGGCCTTCCGGAGATCGTACCTGGACCTCTTGTAACTTTCTTGGTCACCACACTTGAATGCCTCTGATCTGGCCCTCAGGAGATTGTGAATCTCATGATTCATCTAGAGCCTTTGGTTGGGGAAGACTGAATAATTTTGTGGGGACGCAATCATCTATGACTGTTTTAAGAAAGTCTGTGACAACCATGGTGTATTCATTCAGATCTACAGATGAATCCTTGAACACGGCCCAGTCCACTGACTGAAAGCAATCCCATTGCTGCTCCTCTGCCTCCCATGACCGCCTCTTTGTTGTTCTGATCTCTGGAGCCTTGCTTTTTAGTCTCTACCTGAATGCAGGTAGGACAAAGACAGTCAAGTGATCTGATTTACCTTAATGCTGTCTAGGCATAGAATAGTAGGCATTCCTTATCTTAGTATAACAGTGGTCTAGTGTCTTGGGACCTCTGGTGCCACAGGTAATTAGGCAGGGTTTTCTTCAAACAGGTCTGGTTGATTTGACGTGATTGGACAAGTATGATTTGACGTGGAGGAGGGCTGTTTCTTGTTTGGAGATGGCAGCATCTGAAGTGCTTGATTATAGTCAGCCGCCGGTAGTATATAAACTGCAGTTAGAATTGTGGAGGAGAACTCCCTAGGTAAATGGAATAGGTGGCATTTGACTGTTGGGAGTTCTAGATCAGGGAAGCATGAGTTCAGCAAAACTGCCATATTGGAGTACCACCAAGTGTTCATTATGAAACGCTTCTACATTTTGCCTTTTCCAAGTCAGCAGTTTGGTCCATCCGATAAATTGAGAATCCTTTTGGGTCGGAACACTATATCTAACGTGCCAGAAGAAAGCAACATCTTGCTCAGATGTAGAAGACAACAATCTTTCATTTCCCTCCAATATAGCGTCTCGCCCTCACTTCCTCAATTTTGTTCTCCAGTGACTGCACATTTGCAAACAAGACAGTGGGTGGAGGGGCCTCCTCTCTCTATTTTCAGCCTGACTTGGTGTTCTCGTTCTTCCATCCCACCCCACCTTCCTCAGTGATCGTATGTGTACTCTCCAAGGCCGTTTATTAAGAGATCAACTTTGTGGGAAGTGGGACATTTTTATTTTAACTACTTTGTGATTTCTGGGTCAGTGATGAAAGAGATAGGTAACGCAAGCTGAAGCCCATTTCCCACAGTGTCTTGCCAACACAACAGAAGGATTACTGTCTTGCTGATATGTGCTTGTACTTGTTCCTCTTTCCATCATTCAAGATGAGTCTTGTCTTTTAACTCTTGGTTTTCACAGATTAGTTGGAGTTGATTGTGCCTGGAGCTTTTTACTTCCCATGAGCATCATCTAATGTGAGTTTTCATTCTCTTTCTGTTTCCCCAGTTTTCCACTCACCATATATTCCCCCTCACCACGCTCTGGATAGAACCCCAACTTGAAGAAAGCAGCAACCCGTGAGTATGGAATGATTGTATCCCTTGTAGGCATTTTCATATAAGAAATCTTCTAATAGTGATTTATTAGGATTTTCTCTACATTATTCAGTTCAAGTATCCTCCAGGGTTTCTTTTTTTTTCAGCCTCAGAAGTTGAGTAGTTTCTTAGATTTGGACAATGATTGTTTGTCATGGGTTGTTGATGGCTCTGAGCTGTTTGAAAACAACTTATTTAAGGTGCTTTTATTTTATTTATTTCCTTTTGGAAAGATATCTTTATATTGAAAGGAAACCACCACTATCCTTTATCTAAGGGTACAGTAATCCACCCACTTCATTTGCAGCAAACTGAGGAGTAAAGAAGTAGTTGAAATAAGATAAATATGAGCTTAATGAGCATATTTATCACATTTATGGAGGGTGGTTGTAGCTGCTTCCTCATGAATATTCATGCTGAGGCAAAGATTGGCATGTAAGGCAGTGATGCAGATATTAGAAAGTCGATGGGTACAAGTGATACTGCTTGAAAATACTGGTATTGGTGTCTGGTTACTTAATACTCTAGATCACTTATCTCTAAGTAACAAAAGTGCCCCTGGCCCCCAGCTACTATCTCTTCCTACTTTTGTGTGTAGGAATGCCCTGAAGATAACTACGCCTGAAGAACAGTTCATCCTCACTGCGGCATCTCCACAGGAGAAGGTAAAGTGAGCATTGTTCAAATTCATCCAAACATTTATACTTTATATTCTTATAGTGAGCATTGTTCAAATTCATCCAAACTTCCTGGCTTTGAAAGAGTTGTTTTCTGATGGCCACTTTGGACTTGATGGGAAGTAGTCCATCAAATGGGCTTCAGCGGTCAGTGATTTTGTTAAGGAATGATGGACTGATTTGCCACTGATGCCCACTAATATGGAAAAAGTTTAAGATTGTCCACTTTGGTGCATGAAGCAGTGTATGTGTTAAATGGAGAGAGATTGAATAGTGTTGATGTTCAAAGGGATCCAGGTGTGCTTGTACGTCAGTGGCTGAAGGCAAGTGTGAAATGCAGCCAGGAGGACTTGTGGTGTGTTAGCCTTTATCATGGAGGGTTTGATTATAGGAGTGAGGAAGTCCTGTACAAAGCCTTGGTGACAGACTGCTGGAATATCGTGCCCAGATTTTGGGTTCCTTGCCTGAGAAGGGATGTATTTTCCATGGCGTTCTTACAAGTTTGCTGTGTAAGAAAAGACTGAGAAAATTACAACTGTGTTCACTCTGCAGAAAGTTTCAATGAGATGATCTCTCATTCTTTAAGCACTAAAGGCATTTAATTGAGATGCTGCAAGGCTGTTTCCCCTAACTAAGGAGTTTAGGGCCAGGCAGTAAAAGGGGATGCCTGTTTAGGACTCAAATGGGAAATCTTCACTCCCCATTTCCTATCTCCTGCCATTGCAGGAAAGCAGCATCCATCATGGGGACCCCCCCACCCCCCAATCACCCAGGTTGTGCTCCCTTCTTGCTGCAGCCATCAGGAAGGAGGTACAGGAGCCTCAGGACTCTCACTACCAGGTTCAGGAACAGTTGTCTCTTGAAGAGGAGATAACTTCACTCACCCCATCACTGAACAACCTATAGATTCACTTTCAAGGACTCTTAATCTCATGCTTCACTCATTCTCTTTAGTATTTGCACATTTAGTTGTCTTTTGCACACTGGTTGTTTGTCCACTCTGAGTGCAGTCTTTCATTGATTCTATCCTGCAAGGAAGTGAATCTCACAGTTGTATCTGGTGACGTACAGGTACTTTGATAATAAATTTACTTTGAACGGAAGTTGGTGAACTTTTTGAAATTCTCTGCAACAGGGCTGCAGATGATTAGTCATGTTCATTCAAAATGGAGACCGATTAATTTTCAACTATAAGGGAATTGAGAGATGTAGAGCTGCAGAGGTTAAAGATTATCTGAGATCATGAATTGCAAACAGACTCTTGCCAACTTGAGTTGTGTTAACGTAGACTAGAAAGATGAGTTGGGTTGTCCACAGGAGCAAAGAAACTGACTAAAGTGGTTGACATAGGTGGGTGTTCAGACTGTCTAATGTTAAATTGTAAAATGTTTCATTGTAATCCCATTGCAGACAAAGTGGCTAAGAGCAATTAACCAAGCTGTAGATCAGGCATTGAGTGGAGCTTCAGATAACGTGGCTCTTGGACTGGGTGGTGTCATACGAGTAGAACCTCCAATTTCTCGCACTGCCAGTTACACCTTCTACAAGGACCCACGGCTGAAGGAGGCAACCTATGAAGGTCGTTGGTTGGCTGGAAGACCGCATGGCAAGTTAGTATTGGCACAATACTGCAGGTCTACAGTAAATGCAAAGATTTTCATGTTTTGCTTGCATGCACCTACTTCTGTGTATGCACACATTGTTACGTACCCCGTAACTGGGTTGCCAAACCAGCAGAAATGGATCACTCAGTTGGAGTCTGGATTACTAGAACTAAGAAAGTTTTATTAAAGAAACAAGCAACACAGTACTCTAATCAAAAGGATAATGAATGCAACAGTTCAGCAATGATAAACATACATGTACACAGAATTCAGATAACAGGATCAATCAAGCTCTATCGTTGTCTAGGAGTAAATGACCAGTTTCAAAGTGACACAAAGTTCAATTCAGTTCGCGGTAATCGCTGCCGTGGGAGATGGACAGTGTGGGGGAAGGAGAGAGAGCAAAAACGAATGAATATTCAAGGCTTCCACACAGACCTTCGCAGTCAGCTTTCGGGCGAGTCCTTTGTGATGTCATCTGAGGTCACCGACCGTGACCCCTCCATTTCCAGATAAGATCGTTTCCCTGCGGTGAACCCGGCACCCAGGCAAGGGTGGACACACACCAGGTTCCCGCTGATCGTGCCTTTCCACCCTGTGCGTTTATGGCCCGGTACTTCCCACCGACTTGTGAGAGACGCACCACTTCCAGGGTCTTGTTACCTCGGGTGTCGTGTGTGTCCTGCCTTAGCGAACCTGTCCCTTTTTATCCCCCTGCTGGGGTATCGCCTGTCCATCACTTCAAACAGTTCAGGGTTCAAAGGGGGAGCTGCTATAGACAGCTCTCCTTCCCCTTCATTACACATCTCCAAATGCTGCTCCATTGTTTTCCTTATCTCTCTCTCTCTCCTGAAGACAGGTGGCAGACCAACTGCTGATCATACAGGACAGCTAACATCTTAATCTATTGTGTATTCTTGTCACAACATAAATATAAAGAATGTGCATGGACTATCAATGTGCCTTGTGTGTTACTGTGTGTGTATTCTCACTCACTAACTCATCATTTCAAGAGTCCTGAGGAATAATTTGTAAAGATCCTAACTGTTGGTTTTGGAAGAAAAAACTTAGAAATATTCAGGGAGGAAAGTGTAACCACCACGATTGAGACTTTGGTTTGATTCTCAGCACTTTGTAACCTTGTTCCTTTAATTCCAGGGGTGTATTGCGGTGGCCTGATAAGAGATTCTATTCTGGCGATTTCAAAAATGGTTTGGAGGATGGGTGAGTATCGTAAAATTCTGTGTGATTGTACAGTTTACTGATCTCATGTGGCACAGCAACTGCAGGGCAGTAGATAAGAGCAAGATGAAAAATAACAGCCAGAGTTGTCCTTGCTTCCCTTTTTTTCCGAAGTGTGTTCACGTATGGATTGTTGAATAGGAGCAGAGATAAGTGCTTATTGATCACAAATGCTGACACCTTGTCACAGCATTTTTCAACTTGATGGCAGCTGTGAAGAAATTGGAGCTCTAAAGAAGTTTTTGTTTCAGTGCCATACAATTGGAGTAGCAGTTCTTTGAAAGAAACATTAAACTGAAGTTCTGCCTCCTCTCTGATACAAGTGATGGTGCTATTGTGAAATTATACCTGCTCTCCTGGGCAATTTTATTATTTGCTAGTTGTAGTGTCAGCTGCCTTGCAGCTTGCAATCTTCTGTCTCCTTCCTAGCTCTGATGAAGGGTTTTCAAACCTGCAACAATAATATATTCTCTTATAGTTGCAGTCTGACCTGCTTAAGTATTTCCAATGTTTTCTGTGCTGATTTCAGACTCCAAGCGTCCATATTTTCTTTTTGATTTTTGTTTCTGTTTAAGGGGGCTTGGTTGTTAACACTAGATTGATCATGTCCCTGAGGAATGCGTAGTACAAGTGATGTTCTGTGCTAATGTTGAGAATGATGGTCCTGCTGTTGCCAGGCAGAAGCTGGTTTAGACTGAGTGCAATAGAAAGGACTCAAGTCTATAAAGCAAGTAGGTGTTGCAAAGTGGAGCAGCGTTCCCTTCACATTTGGGACAAACTTCTTGATGAGTACGAAGTTTTAAATGTATTTCTTCCTTATCAGGTATGGAGAGTTGATTGTGCCCTGCAAAGCACTCAAGAAGAACAACCACTATCAGGGCCACTGGAAAGAAGGCAAGATGCATGGCCATGGAATTTATAAGTAAGCTCAGTTCTCAGTTCATCCACCAGTTGGCTTTGGAGTCTGGTTTGATATGTTTCATGTTGGGAAGGATTATCTGTTTTGTTTCGTTGGCTGCTGTAGTGAGCTGGGAATGGTTAGGGTCCTGATTTGATCTCTCGGTTTAGCAAGGTGTTTGGTCACATTTGGACTGCTGTCTGTTTTTGTGAGGTGTTTCAGTCTTTGTTATGTATTAAGTAATTGACTTGTTCCTTGTATGCCTTTAGCATGGTGATTGAATTTGTGTACCTTCCATCTGATTTCAACTAAAACTTCCACTGAGAATTTTGAATTAACTGCAGACTGATAATGGTTGTCCCCAACTCTGCCATTCCAACTTTAATCTCAGTTCCTTAGCATTGACAGAGACATTTGCTGCTGGCTAGTCTACATTTCTTTACCTGATGGTCCTAGGGAAAGAAGTGTCCTAGGCTTGGGAAGCTCTTTGGTGCCTTCAATTATTGTAGTTAACAGGTAGAAAAAGCCTGTTAACAATTTTTTTAGTTTAAAAAAACTTGGGTCTTGCATCTGTAATGCATGAACTGGTGGAAAAGCACTGCAGTTAAATGTGACCACGTTTGCAGTAATTGAGGAGTAAGCCTGGGATTGAGATATTATGATACATCGGAGGTGAGCAGAGTTACCTGGATACAACAATCCAAGAAGCAGTCACACACACCAGATTATGTGTAGCAGCATCGGTGTTCAAGGTTGGTTTGGTGTGATCACAAGTGAGCCAAACGTGGGGATCCTGAGCAACTTGGCCTTGCACTTGTCCAATAGTACAAAATTCTTAAAGCTGGTATGGGTGAGAGCAAAGACTGCAGGGAGGATGAACAGCACCATGGTACCTGGGAATCATTCAACATGTAAGTAAGAATAATTTAGTGATACGGTACCATGTAGTGAAAGTTTACCTGCTGCAGAGTGTGCTTAAGGTCCCAAATGCTGTGTTGCTTGTTTGATACCAGGACAGGAAGGGGAAGCAATTGTCAAGATCCATTTGGGAGCCCATGATCTTGCTAGGAATGAAAAGGTTCTGCTAAAAGCATTTGAACAATTGGAGTCCAAATCAAAAATGTTCTATTTTTCTGGATTTGTAGCCAGGCTATTAGGCCAGTAACTTAGCTGACTTTGTGTTCCAACTTGTGAGGCATTTGCACCAGGAATGGGGAAAGAAAGAGCTATTCTGCTGGATAGGCTTCACCTGAATTGAGCTGTAACCAGTGATCTAGCAAATTGTATAATTGTGCTCTAAACTAAGCTGTAGAAGGAGAGGGTTGGGTGAGGTGAAATTTAGAAGGTTGAGGATGAAGCATGAGACAATAATGTAGAGCAATGAAATGAATAATGATGGACAATGTGAGTCAGAGACAACCCATACAAACAACAGATTGTATCTTGGTCAGTACAAGAAAGATAAGAACACAAAATTGGAGGCTCCTTATTGGAATGCGTGAAGAATTTGTGACAAGATTAACTCTGCAAATAGAAATAAATTGGTCTGATCTAAAGGGTATTATAGAGATGAGATTCTTTTAAGTTATCAAATTTGGGATTTAAATATTACAGAATGCTCTTTTAAGAGCTAAGCAAGCAGAGATATTTAGAGAAATAATTCATCCCTTTAGGCATAAAAATCCAGTTGAAAAATGGTGTAAATGTGACTATCAAGAAAAGTTAGGAGAAAAGAAATTACCAAAGCTGCAGTAAACAAGAAAATTTAGCAAATCTGGGCTGGGAAGGTGAAATATAAGAATCTAGTAAGAATATTAAATCATACTGTGAACTCTTCTATAGATAACGTGGGTCCCTTACAGATTGCAACAGTAAGAAGCTAGAGTGGAAATGACAGAGAAGTTAAATGTTTCACATCTGTCTTCATAGAAGATGCAACAAAATAGTGAAGAACAGCAAGCCAAAGGAAAATGAGCCAGAATAGATTAGCATGATTGGAAAATGGAAGTAATTGGTGCATTTGAAAGTCAATTTTTAAAATCCTCATGACTGAGTGACCTGCACTGCAAGGATTTGAAAAAGGTGGCTTTTGGCATAGTGGAAATATTGGTCATTATCTTCCAAAATTCCATAGTCTGGAACAGGAAGGCTAGAAAAAACTGGAAACGCTGAAGACCATTTAACCTGTATCGGTAATAGGGAAGTATCAGTCTATAAGTGTGGTGACAGGGCATTATTGTAACGTTGGGCAGAGTCAGCATGGATTTATGGAAGTGAGGTCTTTGACAAATTGTTTGGAGTTTGATTTTTTTTCTTTTTTTGAGGCTGTAACTAGAAGAATGGATGGAGACAAGCCTTGTATGTGAACTTTAAAATGTAGTTACAAACTAATCCCACATGCTCCAATTTTGTTGAATGAGAATGTGTGTAGATTTAAAAATTATTTGTCTGATAAAACAATGTAGGATTAAAAACAGGTTATTTTTGAGATGTGATGCTGTACCTCGGGATGAGAACCAGGTCCTAGCTGTTCACAATCTACGTTAGTGATTCGGATGAGGGGAGTAAATGTTATCAATTGACTTTTGGTGATGTTACAAACCTGGGTAGCAGTATGAGTTGGGTGGACGGAAGGGTTTCCAAACTAGTGACATTAAGTGAATGAGTGAGCAAATGATACAGAATGTAATTTTTAAAATGAAGTAAACATGTTGTACCTCCTGTCAAGTTAACCTTTTGCCTCAGGGATCCAATCTCTCCATAACCTAATTCTCCAATCCAGGCAACATCCTGTGAATCTCCTCCAGTGCAATTATGCCCTTGTGGCAGTGTGGTGATCAGAACATATAAAAGTACTTTGTGTAGCTTAACCAATGTATCATATAGTTGCAGCATGAGGTTCCAGCTCTTGTATTTTATCCCATGTCTTATTATAGGTGAATGTCCGGAATGCTGGCTTCACCACCCTTTCTACCTGTGCTGCCACTTTCAGGGATTTTGGGGCATTGTACTCCAATGCCCCTCTAATAAGTACTCCCTAAGACCTTGCCATTGACTGTATATGCCTTGCCCTTGTATGCCCTCCCAAAATGCATTATCTCTCATCTGTCAGGATTAAATTTCAGTTGCCATGGCTCTCTCTAACTTTCCAGCTAATCTGTATCCTGCTGTAGCCTTAGATGACCCTGTTGTGTTTTTGTTTTCACACACCATAAGTTTGCTTGTGAATTGCAAATTTATTAATCAAACCTCCTGCATTCACATCCAAATCATTAATATACATCACAACTATCAAAGGTCTCAACACCATTGATCATAGACTTCTAATGAGATGAGCAACTCCCTTCCTCATAATAAGCCAGTTTTGGATCTACTTTGCTAGCTTGCTTTGGATTCAATGTGAGGATCAGGTTACCATGCAGAACTTTGTCAGTAGTTGTGCTAAAGGCTATCCATGTAGATAATAACTGCTGTGCATTCATCAATGTGCTTGATTATCTCTCCAAACAAAATATTATCAAATTACTGAAGAAGCATTTCCCATGAACAAAACTATGTCAACTATTCCTAATCAAGCCTTATCTTTCCAAATGTAGATAAATCCTGTCCTTCATTACTTTTGTCAGTGTGTTTTCCTACTACCGATGTAAGACCTGCTCCCCCGCATCACCTGGTTTCCTTGCTTTCCTCCTTGCCATCTTTCAGTCATCAGTCACCTCGCCTATTGCTAATGAAAATGCAAGAATCTATGACAGAGCCCCAGCAATTTCCTATTTTGTCTCCCTCAGCAGCCTGGGACACAGTTCATCAGGCTCTGTGGATGGAGCATCTCAGCATTAAGGAGACAGTAGATGCTGCAAGACATCTAGTACTTCACTTTAATGCTAACATCCTCCATAATATTATAGTACCTCACCTTGAATTTTCCATCTGCCACATCTTTCTCCTTGGTGTGTACAGATGAGAAATATTAATTCCTCTAATTTCTGCTGAAGGAACTTGGATCTGAAACACTACTGTGTTTCTCTTCCCACAGATGTTGACTAACCTGTTAAGTATTTCCTGTTTTAATTTTCATTCACAACCTTGCTCACATCTCCTGGCTCCACACATGGATGTTCCCTGTGATGTATAAGGGGACTCGTTCTTTCCCTGGTTACCCTTTTTACACTTGATACACTTGTCTTTAATCTTGTCTGCTAATGCTAGTTCATGGCCCTTTTTGTCCACTTTTTAAAAATATTTTCCTACATTGGGTAGTGTAACTGCAACATTGTTACCAGTGTCTGTGAATTGAGATTGGTGTTCAGAATTTGGAACACTTGGCAAAAAAAACGTTAGTTCCTTAATATAATAAATGTTATAATACGGTTGGACAGATCTTTAGGCACCAAGAGATGCAGATCAGCTGTGGACAGCATAAATATGGTTCAGATTACAGCTGAATGGTGTACTCTTTTTGTACTGATTAGGAGCAGTGGAAGTTCCCTGGGCTATTGATCTTTTGTCACAATGTCCACAGTGTAAATGAATCCATTCAGCCATTAACTTAAAATAATAAATTAGCAACTTCATGTTCATTTGCTGCATTCAACATTTTAAAAGAAGATCCCAAACCTGAAAGAAGAAAAAAATTGGTGACTGTCCAGTGATGTTTTACTCTTGTATACGCCTGATTGCTTTTCTGTGGTGGCTCTATAATGAGTGATCTCTGATCTTCCTTTCTTGGCTACCTTGACCTCACCCTTTCTCCACAATTTCCACTCCTTCCCCCTTTTCTCCCCCCCCCCCAACATACTTTCCTCACAGGTATGCCACAGGAGAGGTGTATGAGGGAAATTTTCAAGATAATATGCGTCATGGGCATGGCTTGCTCCGAAGTGGAAAGCTGACATCATCCTGTCCCAGCATGTTCATTGGCCAGTGGGCACAAGACAAAAAAATGGGCTACGGTGTATTTGATGATATCACGAGGTAATAGATTCCTTTTCTTTTGCAACATGAAGTCCCTTTGTGAGTCAACAGTATGTTGGAAATAATGTCTGGATTCTGTCTGTTTTATGTGTGCTTTGCTCTATCTAATTTGCAAATCGAGCTCTGAACTGTACAATTTCCTCTGCCTTTTGATATTCACACTAGAAAAATGCTGACAGCTCTAACATTTGACATTGACACTTAGAGGCTGTTTCTGTCATCCACTGGAGACAGCGTATTTAAATGAAACCAGAGAGGTTGAATAGAGTCCTGAAACCAATTGAAAACAATGTTGTTCCCTAGACACATGCTTTTTTCAGGTTGCTTTAGCGGTTCAGTTAGATCCATGTATCATTCTTATCTTGGACTTGTTCAAGCCAACCACCTTCAAGTATTCAGCAGGAATGATCAGAGGCCATTCATCCAGTGCCAGCTGGATTCTCTTCAAGCTAATTCAAAGACCCTGCTTCCTCCTGGTGTTCTACCCTTCGAGAAGGAGATTGATTGTTGCTTTGTGCATATAGTTTTCGAACACATTCCCCCCCGCCCCATTTTTTGTTCTTTTTTTTTAAAGAACACTTTTTACCAGTCTGTGCTGCGGAGCATCAACAGCTATTGCTTTTAATATAATACTGCTATTTGCATTACAAAATATGACCCGGTGCTTCATGAATAAAATCAGACCAAATAAATGGACATCAAACCAAAAGGTGAGTTTTGGAAGTGATACACATTAATTTCTGTAGCACCATTCGTAAGCATTTCAGAATATTCTGAAGTGCTTTTAGGCTGAAGGGATTTTATTCGCTTTTTGAGGGGCAGAGCATACAGCTGTCAGTTTGTGCAAGCTCACTCCCAAAAGCAGCGATATATTAATACCCGAACAATGTAGCTGACTGAGGTAACAACACCCAGTGTTCCATCACTGCCACTGTATGTAAAGTTTCTTGCACTTGCCTGGCAATTGAATTGGTTGCCCCTAGGATTTTTCAGTGGCATGTGATTTTGTTTTTTAAAAAAAAAGAAAAATAATAATTGACTGAACATGAAATAAACTGTATTTGTGACCCAAGTTTAGTTTGGATTATGAGAATACTCAGTCCTCTTTTATTGTTATTGAGAAATGCATACATGCATTAAGAAATTATAATGTTTCTCCGGAGTGATATCACAGAAAACAGGGCAAACCAAAGACTAACACTGACAGAACCATATAATTATAACATATAATTACAGCAGTGCAAAGCAATACCATAATTTGATGAGAACAAACCATGGGCATGGTTAAAAAAAGTCTCAAAAGTCCCCGAGTCGATCAAACTTTCGAGTCCCCGATAGCAGGCGGCAAAAGGGGAGAAACTCTCTGCCATAAACCTCCAGGCACCGTCAACTTGCCGATACATTGATTGTGAAATTCAACCTGAGGGTTTCCTCTCCTCAGTTGTTTTACATCCCCATTTCATTTTGGTGTTGGGGGACCCAAGCAGTAGTACCATTCTGGATACAATGCACCTTTTGGAACATCGCAAGGGAACTTGGCCCAGATGCCCACCTTGGGCCACTCCCAAGTCAATGTGATTTTTGGATCTGCAGTACTGACTAGGGAGTTGCAAGTAAATACCTGAATCCTTGTCTTTAAATTACTTTATTGCAGATTGGAGTATGCTGAACTGCAGTCTTTGTTTTTCAAACATGCCCTATATCAACTAAAACTACAACTTCCCAATCCCTCTTATCTCGTTAAAATGCTGAGCCAACTTCTCCCAAGTCCCTTCCGCATATATTGTCCTATTCTTTTCCCATCCTTCGCCATACTCTCTGGAATGCATCGTCACCCATAAATGAGTTCCAAAACCATTGATCCTGTGCATATTTCCCCCCTTCCCCCACCCAACACTCAGCTACGAGCTCAACTACAAGCCTGTGTCTGACTTCTAAACGCAGCCTTGGGAGAGGAAAGCAAAGTAACACATTTTTGTACATGAAAATATACAACGTGTGTTACAGCAAATTCTTATGTGGTGGGTCAGATCTATCACAGTAAAACCAACCCAGTGTGCAGTTTAGAGTGTATTGGATTTTTGGAAAACATTGTTAAATGGTGTAATATTAAAAGTTTACACAGGAGTGGAAAGTAAAATATGAACAATATTTCTGTTTAACTCATTTATTTTCTGGAAGTTTGCAACTTGACAATATTGCAGAATAAATGTCATATTGCCACCTTTTCTGGACATTCTTGAGATATTACTCAGTATTTTACAGCCGGTTAAGTACTCTGAAGTGTATTGATGTGAAACGATGTAAGGCATTTCATTTATTGAATCAGGGTCAGTATTGAAAAGCAATCTACTATTTCTTATTCTTTGTTCATATCCCCAAGTTGTTATTTATAGGTGTTTCTTGCATTTCCTTTTTGAAGTCTTCTAATTAATTCCAACAATTAGGCAGTGCCCTGCAACCATGGGACCTTGATTGTGCTCTCCAATTACAAACAATCAAATATTCCTGCAGTGTAGCTTTCTTTTCTGATGTAAACTTCACAGAAGATAACTTTTCATATGACTATCACCCAAAAAGAGATTGTGACAATGGATTAATTACCTGTCCCACTGGTGAAAGTAAATATTCACCAGTAAACTAAAGAATAGTGCCCTGAGATATTCATCTAAAAACGGATTATAATTGATACCATTTGACATTGTGCTATAATTATGCAGTTTAAGTTTCTGAAGTAAAGCTGGAACCTTGACCTTCCCATGGCAAAAGTGAAACAACTGAGCAAAAGAGTTGGATATCTTGGAGAGTTCGTGCATCTGTGAAGAGTGTGGTCAGAATCAGTGTATCTACAGCTCTGGATATCTACATTAAGTGATGTACTTAATGTTTCCCAAATTGTCACAAAGGAATGCCTGGTGGTCCTTGAGCCAGTTTGAGTCTGCAAACTATGTACAATTAAACAGACTCATCAATTTTACAAATCTTTTGGGATTGTGTAGAAGTTGTACTACGGGAGGAAAAACAAACTTAATCACATGAAACCCATTCAGAAATATCCATTATAAATATATAATTAATTCTCTTCCTTCAGCAACAGTTCTCTCTGCACCTCTGCATTCCCATCCCTTAAAGTTTGTTTGAGAAAATTTACATGCCACACTGAACTATGTCCACTGTATAATGGGGAGTTTGTCTCTTTGAACAATTTTTTGATGAACAGGATATTTGTGCAGTTTTTGTGTCCGTCAATAACTGCAGCTATTGACCTAATTTTTGACTTTGCACGTGCACCTTCCCCATAACATTATTGCCAACTCCCAAGCTACTTTTGCATCTGTTTCTCTTGGACACACTGTCTTTTTGCTACTTGATGCAGTTGATGCCAAACAGATCACACACAGCCTCTAATGTTTCAAAGGTACATTTAATGTCTGAGAAATGTATATGATATACATCCTGAAATTCTTTTTCTTTGCAACCATTCACAAAAACAGAGGAGTGCCCCAAAAAATGAATGACAGTTAAATGTTAGTCCTACCAGCTCCCCTCCCTCACATGCGTAAGTACCAAGAAACGATTTCCCCCTCCCCTTCCCCCCCTGGGGGGGGGGTGGAAAGGCATTGGCACTCACCACAGAACACTCAAGCGTGACCAAGGCAGCAGCAAAGACACAGACTTGGAGTACTCCAAACACTATGCATTCACCTGGTGTTCGACATACCACAGTCTCTGTCTCTCTGTCTCTCTGTCTCTCTGTCTCTCTGTCTCTCTGTCTCTCTGTCTCTCTGTCTCTCTGTCTCTCTGTCTCTCTGTCTCTCTGTCTCTCTGTCTCTCTGTCTCTCTGTCTCTCTGTCTCTCTGTCTCTCTGTCTCTCTGTCTCTCTGTCTCTCTGTCTCTCTGTCTCTCTGTCTCTCTGTCTCTCTGTCTCTCTGTCTCTCTGTCTCTCTCACTCACACCCAGTAAGGGAGAAAGATGTCTCCGTTTCATAGCGAGAGGAGAGATATAACAAACAACTTGCAAGCTTATGACGTTAAAAATCCGTTGCATCGCTTTTTCTGAGCTCTCTGCCCAAAGATCTCAGCCAAAGATCTTACAGCTCCCACAATACACCGGTCCAGGACACTGACCTTCAATCTGCCCACCTTCAGAGCCCCAAGATAGTAGGCCTCCAAAGGAGAGCTGAACTCTTAGGCCATGCCCTTGGCATATCAGATACTGGCCAATTCTCTTTCATTCCCTGTCAGTGTCCGTTGCTCCTTGCTTCTGACTGGAATCTTTCAACATTTGTGGTAAAATTTAGTCACTGCAGAGTAGCTAAGAGTGTTTGTAGAGTGGTAAAAGTGTTCTGAGTCCCAGTGTATAAAGTCACGAGTTTGCCGTAAAGGTCATAGGTTTTGTAGGATTCTGGTATATTTAGAATCCCAGGTTCTTTTTGGAGTTGGGGATGAGGCGTTAAATGATTGTTTGTTTGTTTATTAAGAACTAATAGAACAGAAACAGAACAGTGATGGGGTTCTTACTACTACAAAGGAAAAGATGGTGCCTAACATAATACAGCTACTTTTAAGACCATAAGATTATAGGATTAGAATTAGGCCATTTAGCCCATAGAGTCTGCTCCATCATTTCATCATGGATGATCTATTTCACCCCTAAGCCTCTATCTCCTGCCTCCCCCCCCGCCCACCTTCATGCCCTGACCAATCAGGAATCTATTAACCTCTATTTTCAATATACAAAAGGACTTTGCCTCCACAGCTGCCTGTGACAACAAATTCCACTCTAGCCATTCTAGCTAAAGAAATTCCTCATCTCTGTTCTGAAAAGGGGTCTATTTTGAGGCTGTGTCCTCTTGTCCTAGACACTCCCATCATAGAGTGGATGTCGAAAGGACATTTCCTATCAACCCATTTCTCCATTCAATAGGTTTTCAATTGGGTCACCCCACATTCTTCTAAATTCTAGTGAATACAGACCCAGAGCCATCAAACACTCTTCATATGACAAGCAGTTTAATTCTGGAATCATTTCCGTGAACCTCCTTTGAACCCTCTCCAGTTTCAGCACACCCTTTCTAAGATGAGCGACCCAAACCTGCTCACAATACTCCAGGTGATGCCTCACCAGTGCTTAAAGCCTGAACGTTACATCTTTGCTTTTATATTCTAATCCTCTTGAAATTAATGCTAACATCGCATTTGCCTTCCTCCCCATATGCCATTATGGAGTTGAGGAAAATTCCATAGATAAGTATTTTCTAATTGGATTATACTTATTTAATGCTCTAGTAAAATCAGCCAATCAGAAAATATTCAGAACAAAGAAGCTTCCAGAATTCTACTTCAGACAACAACTAGGGGCATATTAAATTAACTACATAAAGGCTACTTAAAATACAAGGAGATCATTGATTGTTATTTCTTTAGTAGTTTAACAATTAAAATTAAACAGTTGGATCCAACAGTATTGAAGCAAAGACCCTTGTTTTATTTCAGAGGCATCGGTGGTTTTTGATCAAAAGGGTTGTATTTGATATGTAGGGATAGTGAAAAATCGGTTCCTTATAACTAAGTGCTTGCTGAATTTAGTGTGGAAAGGATCCAGCTTGCTTGCAGTGTTCCTTGTAGAAGGAATTCCTACATTGTCCTTCTGCGTTTGCACGTTTAGGGTCACTGATGCTGGGGATAAGAAATGGACGTTGATACCAGTGGGGCTGTAACCTATGCCATGTATAATACATCCCCCACCACCCTCCTCCCTGTTTCAAAAAAAAAATCAAGATGCAGGCTAGGAAAGTGAGAACTTGATAGTATGGGAGGAATCCATTCTTTGTGTTTTATTTCTAGCCCACATTTCTGACTATTCTTGTCCCCTTGCAGGACACCTGCCTTCTCATGTCCTGCTTCCACCAGGAGGGTGGGATGGTCCTGGCCATGGACGTCTCGGGTGTCATCATCAGTGCAGCTCCATAACCAGCCAGTGGGAGGCACAGGGTGAGCCCAGCCATGATCTCCTTTTACCCTTTCCCCATGCATGGAACACCTCACCCCTGCATGGTACCCCATCCAACAGCCTGTCCTGATTGGAAAAACTAACCGCTAAAGCACCGCACACGAAACGTTGGGGGAACTCAGCAGGTCAGGCAGCATTTATAGAAATGAATAAACAGTTGACATTTCAAGCTGAGACCCATCTTCAGGATTGGAAAGGGAGGGGGAAGATGCTAGGGGAGGAGAGTGGACTGTAGAGAAAGGGAAGGAGGAGGGGACCTGGGAGGTGATAGGTGGATGAGAAGAGGCCAGAGTGGAGAATAGAAGCGGCAACTTTTGTTTTGAACTAGAAGGAGATATCTGTATTCATGCCATCAGGTTGGAGGCTACCCAGACAGAATATAAGTTGTTGTTGCTCCTCCACCCTGATGTTGGCCTCGTGTGGTACAAGAGGAGGCCATGGAATGATATGTCAGAATGGGAATTGGAATTGAAGTGGTTGGCCACTGGGAAGTTCCAGCTTTGGCAGATGGAGTGCAGGTACTCGACAGAGCAGTCCCCCAGTTTACAATGGGTCTCACCATTGTAGAGGAGACCACATCGGAGTATCAGACACAATAGCCCCCCCCCCCAAAAAAAAATTCACAGATGAAGTGTTGCCTCACCTGGAAGGATTGTTTAGGACCCTGAATGGAGGTGAGGGAGGAGGTGAATGGGCAGATGTAGCACTTGGGCTGGTTTCAGGGATAAATACCAGGAGGGAGATTAGTGAGGAGGGATGAATGGACAAAGGAATCATGGAGGGAGTGTGACTAAGTTTATAGGTCTTGACTCTACACACTGTGATTATAGATGCGGTTACATGTGTAGCCGGAACCTCAATACTGAGTGTAGGTTTGAGCACATCATGTTCAATTCACAACAACTGCAGCAGCAGTCCACCTCATTTTCATTCCCATTGTTGGAATGGACATTCTGTCCCTCACCAAAACCACTATCTTACCACTTGAACTTCAGAAGTAATTGTGAGCCCTTCAATCATTTAAAATATCACAGCTCAGCAGAATAAATTAGAAAAGACCAGTTATCCTCTTCAAGTGAGTGGGCCAATCAAGTTCTCCAATGGCAGCCTGTTTGAACTGGGCTGACTATTATTGCAGATTTAGGAATCAATCTGGCTCACTGCCTCGCTAAGGAGAGCCATCATCCCCAATATATAAGCGTGTTGGAAGGAGGTTCCTTTAGGTTGTCGTTCTGTTGCAAAGTTCTTTTTTGAACAATGAAGTTTTTGCCATGATTATGTAAGGGATGCAACATGGTAAACTCCCAGAAACAACTTTATGTTAATTACAGCATATTTTGTTTTAGTTATGTTGATAATTCAAATGAGAATGTGTTGGGAACACCACTCCTTGAATTGCTTTCTGAGAGCTGCCGAATTTCTTAATCATAGAGCGCTGGCAAAACATGGGTATAGTCTCAGTCCCAAATAAAAGCACTTCAAGTTGTACGGTTCTCAGAATGGTAGAAGAAACTTTCAGACTCAGTCTGCCTTTGGACAGCTGGGGAGCCCAGGTCTAGGTGCATTCATTCTTTGGCAACTGTTTGGGGAGGTGGGTTTTGCAGCCTTGATTTAACCTTCTTTCTCCACCTTCGTTGTTCCACCTCAGTGCTGAGCCGCTGGTTCCTAATCAATAGTTGGGTGGACATTAATCAATTAGCAGATTGCTCTCCTTGTCATTGGTGTTGATACTTCTCTGCTTGATGTAAACTTGAGTGAGTTTTGTAATGTTTTTATAAGCTGTCTCAAGAACTGGAAAAGAGAACCTGGATCTTGGGAGCATCAGAGTACAGGGTTTTATCCGCTAGAGCATTACCCCCAGAGTAAGGCGTAAATGTCGTTGGATGTAGTTTATGGGGGACAGCTTCATTCATCCAGAGATTCTCTTATTTGATCCCCAGGATTAGACCTGAACACCTGGAGAAGGCGCTCAAGTCTTAATCAGATCCTGGTAAATAGTCTAGGATATGCTGCATTGGAAGAGAAGTTTCCAACTTGTTTTGGGGATGATATTGGAGGACATTTTGTTCAATGGTGGACCAAGGCAATTTTTGGCAACATGGAAGAATTAATATTACTTGCAGATCCTGTGCAGCGGGTGACATTACGTAGCCATCATCTACATGCTGGAGGTTATAGTGGGTCTTTATGATTTTTTTAATCATGTCAATGATTTAAATTTTCCCATCCCGTTGATGCCAGGACTGAAGTCGGGCAGTAGATCGTCCCTGTTCAGGTGAATGGTGATAGTCAGTGAACACAATGAAGATGATAAATCTTGTTTCACCAAGTTTGGCTGTGGAAGGCATCAATTTAGGATGTTTATCATGGTGCAGAGGTCTTGGGGCTCTGATACTGTTTTCTGGGGAGGGGTAGATGATGGTCCACAAAGTTTTAGATGCCTTGGTTTGAGTCAATGTAGACAAGGAACAATCCTTATTTTTTAAATTCTAGATGCTTGGATTTGCCTGGCAATGGGGAACTATATCCTCTGTAAATCAGGATAAATGAAACTGAACTGGAGTTCTCACTGATGGAACAAAGGGGGCAAAGAAGGATGAGGTTCAGGATCTTGCCCATGATGGCAGGGTGGAAATTCTATCTATCTTTTTACTTATTTATTCCTTCTGGGTTTGTCATGGTAGTCGCATCCTGGAGTGTGTGAATGTTCATTGATGACCTGAAGAATTATCGTCTGGAAAGACAAATTGCCATTGTGGTCCAGGAGCTAGTGAGAATAACATTAACATCTCAGAGAACTTGGTGTGCCAAGAAAGACCAGTGGAGGGTACAATTTCTGGAAAGAGAAATCAGCCAAGCCTCTGACACCAAGTCCTGATGTTTAGCTTTCTATGTTTTACTGCAACTTGATGCGGTTTCCCAACCAGGGAAAATAGGACAGCCAATGTTCGCTCCAGGTGAGACAGGACCTGCAGAAAGGCTGCTCAAACCAGGTTTCTTGAAGAGGACCACTCAGTTCTGATGCAGCTCCTGAGGAAATTGCACTGGAAATTATCATTAAATTGGTTCCCAAGAGCCATCACAGACTTGCCTTTCTGCACACTTGGCAAGGGGCCTCCAGGTATCAGAGCCCTGAACTCATCATTGATCTGGACACTCTGCATCTGACAAAAGCCTACATAAGTCAGGTTTAGTGTGGGAACACTAGCGTACAGTTGACTGCACACAACCGTGGTTGGCGGCAGAGCAAACTGATGACTGATGTTACTTGCGTTACACTCGTCTTCATAGCTGGGTCACAGCAACCTTCTTTCTGCTTCTTCAGTGAACACTTCTTGGATTATTCTGTTTTCATCCTCTCCCTTGACCTTGCTAATGTGGGAGACCCCACTAAAAGCATTGCCTTCAGGTGACCTCTTGATCATTTAAACATACAAGCTCCTCCACCATGTGTATTCTCGGAATGCAAAGCAACGTTTACTGAGGAAGTGCTGGAGTAGACCTGAATCCACGAAGCTCAGGCTCTGAAGTTGCTACTGACTGATGGCTATTAAAATTTGCATTTCATGTTAAAGATTGATGCTGCCTGACAATGCACACAACAATATTGTTATATTGCACACAACAATATTGTTATACAGTGCAACCACACTGGTCTTGGTCACTGACTTCTTCCCACCTTTCTCCCCTTTCTACAGAATAATTGCCACTTTCTGAAGGACTCTATTTTTGTAATGCTAAACTAGACTTGGAATAGTGTGCCTTTCTTACATCCTTTGTTCCTGATCACACAATGAATCACACAGCCACGCTTAATCATAATTTATTCTCTGACAACTGGGTTGAGTTTTAAAGCATTCAGTCTGAGAGCAGCACATCAACAATTGGAAGATTGGAGTTCAATTCCTGCCATTGCCTGTAAGGAGTCTGTATGTTCTTCCTGTGACTGTGTGGGTTTCCTCCCATGTTCCAAAGATGTGTAGTTAACGTTATTGAGTTGGGGGCATGCTGTGTTGACACTGGAAGCATGAGGGCACTTGTGGGCTGCCCAGTGCAGTCCTTGCTGATTTTTGATTTGACACTCTGCATTTCACTGTATGTTTCAATGTACGTGACAAGCAAAAACCCAATCTTTCTCTCATCTTCATAAAATACTATATGAACAGAAGGTGTGTTCAGGACACTGCATTGTCTCCTGGTTGCTCAATTCATTGTGGTTGATCTTGATGTGGGTAAAGTTCTTCTGAAACTTAGTGACACAGGACAAGATAGGACAAAGTCAGCGTGGTTTCCTTCAGGGAAAATCTTGCCTGACGAGACTGTTGGAATTCTTTGAGTAGGATAGATAAAGGGCATGCAGTGGATGTTGTATATTTGGACTTTCAGAAGGCCTTTGACAAGGTGCCACGCATGAGGCTGCTTACCAAGTTAAGAGCCCATGGTATTACAGGAAAGTTATTGGCATGGTTAGAGCATTGGCTGATTGGTAGGAGGTAGTGAGTGGGAATAAAAGGATCCTTTTCTATTTGGCTGCCAGTGTCTAGTGGTGTTCCGCAGGGGTCGGTGTTGGGATCGCTTCTTTTTATGCTGTTTGTCAATGATTTAGATGATGGAATAGATGGCTTTGTTGCCAAGTTTGCAGATGATAGGAAAGTTGGTGGAGGGGCAGGTAGCGTTGAGGAAACAGGTAGGCTGCAGAAAGACTTGGACAGATTAGGAGAATGGGCAAGAGTGGGAAATGAAATACAATGTTGGAAAATGCATGGTCATGCATTTTGGTAGAATAAATAAATGTGCAGACTATTTTTTCTAAATGGGAAGAAAATCCAAAACTCTGAGATGCAAAGCGGCTTGGGAGTTCTTGTGCAGAATACCCTAAGGGTTAACTTGCAGGTAGAATCAGTGGTGAGGAAGGCAAATGTAATGTTAGTATTCATTTCAAGCGGTCTAGAATACAAGAGCAGGGATGTGATGCTGAGGCTTTATAAGGCACTGGTGAGGCCTCACCTTGAATATGTGAACAGTTTTGGGTTCCTTATCTAAGAAGACTTGCTGGGAGAGGGTTCAGAGGAGGTTCACAAAGATGATTTTGGGAATGAAAGGGTTATCATAGGAGGAACGTTTGGTAGCTTTGGCTCTGTACTCACTGGAATTTAGAAGGATGGGGGAGTTGTGGGGATCTCATTGAAACCTTTTGAATGTTGAAAGGCCTAGACAGTAGATATGGAAAGGATGTCTCCCATGGTGGGGGAGCCTAGAACAAGAGGGTCCATTTAAAACAGAGCTGTGGAGAAATTTCTTAAGCAGAAAATGGTGAATTTGTTGGTGCAGCCAGCTGTGAAGACCAGGTCATTTGGCGTATTTAAGGCAGAGCTTGATAGTTTTTTTTTGATTGGACACAGCAACAAAGAATACAGGGAGAAGGCTAGGGAGTGGAGGTGAGGAGGGCATAAAGGTTCAGCCATTATTGAATGGTGGAGCAGACTCAATGGGCAAAATGGCCTAATTCTGCTCCTAGGTCTTATGGAAACCTTATCCAATGCCAATCAGGATCCTGGACATGGTTGTGATCTTTGCTGCTCTAACCCAGTCTGTCACCACACCAGGTAAAGTTGTTGGTCAAAAGGAGGAAATGCACATGTTCATTTCTCCTCAGTAAAATCTCTTTTACCATCCATCCTTCTCCTACGATTGTAATATTTCCAGTTCACTCACTCCCCTGTCAGTAGCCACTTTATGCATGAGCCAGACAAAGGGTTAAAATTTGCTCATTTGCAAGTATCTCATGTAGAATAAAATCAGTGCTCTTGAGCTGAAACTTCCCTAAAATAGAATACACTTCACATATGATTATTTCTTGGTAATAGTAACGGTATGAATATCCACACTCTGATCTTTGCTACCCCATGCAGCCAAAGAATTGTATCCAGTGATTGTCGATATCTCCCTGCCCCCATGCAGGAAAACTATTGGTATTTGGTGTAGGAGTATGATGTCAATAAGAACGAGACAGAGACAATGGTAGTAGGATTGGACGCTGAGAAAGCTTTTGATTCGGTTAGTTGGGCATTCCTATACAGAGTGTTAGGAAGATTTGGCTTTCAAGAAAAGTTTATTAAAGTAATTCAGACTCTATATGACAGCCCTACAGCCCGAATTAAGATAAATGGGGACCTCTCTGACTCCTTCATCTTAGAGAGAGGCACTAGACAGGGATGCCCAATTTCTCCTCTCCTTTTTGCACTATGTATTGAACCACTTGCCCAACTAATAAGACAGAGCGAAATCGTAAAAGGTATCAAGGTGGCAGGGATTGAACAGAAAGTGGCGTTATTCGCAGATGATGTTTTGGTCTATCTGAGTGAACCAGAAAAATCATTTATAGGATTGTTTACACTGTTGGATGACTTTGGGAAAATATCAGGTTATAAAATAAATGTAAAGAAAACGCAGGTTATGTCCCTAAATTATACACCATCCAAAACATTGCAGGATACATACGATCTTAAGTGGGAAGCTAAATCATTAAAATATTTAGGAATAACCCTGCCGAAGGATCTTTCAACACTGTCACAGGTAAATTATGGGCCATTAATCTCAGAGATAAAAGCAGAAATGCATAGATGGAATCTTATCCCCTTTTTAAGTTTAAATTCAAGGATAAATACCATAAAAATGAATATTCTTCCTCGGTTATTGTATCTTTTCTGTACTTTACCGGTGGAGGTGGATGATAATCAATTCAGGGAATGGGACAAATGGATTTCCCGCTTCATTTGGCAAGGAAAGAAACCTAGAATTTGATATAACACCTTACAGTTAGGGAAGGAAGGAGGAGGTATGGTTCTTCCTTGCCTGAGAAATTATTTTTATGCCTCACAGATAACCCCTCTGTTATATTGGTGTAATAGGGAATATAAGGCTAGATGGAAGGAAATAGAATTTGGATTAGTTGACAGTTTTCCTCTACAGGCCTCAATAGCTGACAAAGGATTGATGGCCCAGTTGGAAAAATTTAAAAACAGTTGGATAAATATTACATTAAAAGTATGGCAGAAGGTGGTTAATTCATGTGGAATTAATAACATGCTAAAACTCTTTAGATGGTGTGCATATGATACCGAATTCCTTCCCAACAGAGGAGATAAAAGATTTGAGCTACGGATAAAGAAAGGTCTTACAACCTACCTCTCATTTATAGATAAAAGAGTATTACAAAAGTTTCCAAATCCTGCAGGACAAACATGGCCTAGAACATAATGACTTTTTTAGGTACCTTCAAGTATGAAACTATGTTAACCAGAGTTGTAGATATACAGACCTATCAACAGTAGAATTAGAATTTTTCAAGATTCTGAATTCGGCTTGCAGTTCAATACCTACTAAATCAGTTTCTCGATTTATATAATGCACTCTCCCATGCTAAAAATGTAAATACACGGTATATTAAAGAGAAGTGGGAGAAAGAAGCGGGGTTGGTACTTTCAGAGGAGGCTTGGGGGAAAATCTGCAGCTTTCAATGGTCCTCGACTAATTCTTTGACTTGGAGAGAACATTGTTGGAAAAACATTATAAGATACTTCAAGACCCCATATCAGGAAAAATATAAAGATACAAACGTGATGTGTTGGAGAAGGTGCGACTCCAAGGAGGCAAATCATTTTCATATTTTCTGGGATTGCCCTAAATTAAGTCTATATTGGGAAGGTATTCATAGAACATTAGTTAAGGTACTTAGGTCCCAGATACCTCTGAACTTTGAGACGCTCTATTTGGGGCATGTATTGTTTCTTGAACAGAAGGAAGATACAAAGTTGCTGCAGGCCCTCTTAGCGGCAAGTAAGAAATCAATCACTAGAAAGTGGCTAAATCCAATACCACCTACATTAGAAGATTGGCACGAAATTATCTTGGAAATATTTTAAATGGAAAAGTTGACTTACTCCCTGAGAATTCAAAAAGAAAAATTTTATCAAATCTGGAATAAATGGATTGAATATATAACCCCAATGCGAGCAGACTTTAGATGACTCTCCTAATGATTTATACTGCTCTTCTCATCAACACAGTAATATTGCTAACGTAAGCACCCGGAGTCTAAATGTCTTTTTTTTTGGTTTTCTTTTGGGAAAATAGAGAATTAACACAAGTAAAGGGAAGGATTTGGGAAAGGGATAAAAAATGAAAAAATTAAGTAAATAAGTACATAGGGATTGGATAATTATGTCTGCGGGCAGGAGCAAGCATGAACAAACTAGGATATAAATACCTACAATGGTTGTTACATAGGCTTATATACAACATTTTGGACCAGTGGAAATGGTTCAGAAGAGTTGTATGAAAACTATTATTACCATTTTTCTTAACAACTAATACCATTACTTAGCCTAATAGATTAGAATTACCACAGTACATTATTATCTATTTAAGTGTCTAATTTCCTTTTATATCATCTCAATGTGTACTTAATGTATAATTATAGTTTTATACATATAAAAAAAATGGAAAAGGTTATATGTGTGAAAAAAGTATATGATATTTGTGAATTCCTTATCCAAATAAAAATAAAATTTAAAAAAAAAGAGTATGATGTTAAGTCAGTAGAAAATACCTGATATGCAGGATTGTCTTGATCTAATGTTATTGTCCAGTGTATTTGCTTAACATTAAGGAACTGCTGGGAGTTGGAAGAAGCTCTGTCCATCTCTTGTGTTCTAGATTAATTGCTGTTGAGTGTTAACAAAACTGGAATATTATTGCCAAAGCTAGTTCTTCCCAGCCCATGTCCATTAACTTCTTGAGTGTGCTCAAAGGATAGAAGATGAAGTTGTGTTTGTATAGTTTATATGTGGTGAAGTAATTTTGAAATGTAATTGTTGTAGATTCAGAAAGCTCATGGCCAATTTGTGTAAGAACTCCCAAATGGGTCTTGTGCAGAGAGGACTGAATTGCAATCCTGAGTAATGACTTTAAAGTGAGGATGATCAGTGGAAGTTTACTAATGAGTATTGAGAGGTTATAGTTTTTTTTTTAATGAAACATTTTATATTGATATTTTCTATATCTTAAATTTCCTGGCAATGTTAATCACCTGTACCATGGGTCACTGTTTATTATCTGGTGTCTGTAAATATAAACCATTTGAAAGCTGTTGGGAACATAGATTTGCATCTCCCTTGATTAGGCAAATACATATGGAACCTGCTTAAATGCAGCTTCAAATTTTCTAATTTATTTTGGTACAAGTACTGTTTTTTTTAAAAAACACTAATCAGAATGAGATTTATTATCATCGTATGTCGTGAAAGTTGTTTTGTAGAGAAATACAGTGCAATACATAAAATTAGAGTTAAAATTAAAAATTCTGTAAACATTTACTGTAATGCTTTGTATATGGAGAGGGTATAACTGGTTAAAGGAATGAATGGGAAACTGAAGGCTTTAAAATGGAGATTTGGAGTAATCAGAAATAAGAGCTGGAAATGAAAAAGAGGGTGAGAGAGGAGTTCAGAGTAAGCAGTATGATGCCTGTGACCCCCTATTATATTCTGAACAGTTGCATACAGGAAATGCTCCCCACATGCTTGAGGATCTATTGGTGTGCCAACTGAAGTCTCCATGTCTGGCTTTGTAGGTGGTGTCTGCACACAACAACAAAATTTGGTAGTGTAATCAGCAAGAGAGCATCTTGAAGTAATGAGGGATTTTCCAGGAGTTTGAGCAGAAACTTGTTCTGGTGAGGATGCCTGTACTGTGGAGGTCTGAACTTGAGTTATATGTACAGTCCAAGGGTGGGTATGGGAGACCACACAATAGCACATTCAATGATTAGGGATACACTGATGTCAGAGTTGCCAATGTTAATGAACAAGTGAAAAACCTTTTACAGGGGAGAGGGATGTCAAGGTCCAATGCTACAGGAAGGAAAGGGGTTGAGGTTCTAAGGAGGGGACTCATTCTGATGCCAAATGAATAAGAAGTTAGATGTTTCAAATTCTACAGTAACTCTATTTTTCTCCTGTAAAATTGGAATGGTAATTGCTGGAATGTGAGAGGAAAATGTGGTTTTGTGGAATTAACTTGGACGAATCTCCCAAAAAGTGATTGGACATGATGCCCTGAAAATGCAATTCTATGACCTCAACAGATGTGAATCTCCAAGTTATTTCTAGTGGTGCATCTTGTATGGGAGGGGCAAGAAATGAATGGAAGTTGCTGTGTGGCTGAGAGATGGTGCAGGAGAAAAGATTGGATTGAGTTTCTTGGGGTGTATGTGTACATACTTGTACGTACGTATATGCACACGTGGACCATCCTGGGGCAGGAAGAACATTCACATAAGTTGCACTCGGCTGGCTGGGCCCAATTAGTTTAATTTTCACATTAAGGTGCCCTGAGTACACAAGTCCTCTTTGGGAATGTAACTAGTAGTTTGTGGTTGGAATTAAATTATTTGGTTGTGGGATGAAACTGGGCTAACTAAAGAGTAGAGAAGTCCTTACTTTCACTTAATTGCTCACCTCCTAAACACTCAGTTCCCTTGCTCCTTTGAAACTTGGGTCACTGGAAAATGTATTATTTTGCAATGCAACATTTTTAATGTTACTATCTTAATATGAATAATATTCCAGTAGTTTATAAAATCTACTAGCCTGGTTCCACAAAGATCCCAGTATGCCAGATTAATGGAATATAGAAAACTGGTGAACTTCTGGCATCAGTTGTCACATGAGGGTATTAGCTAATTGTCCTGACTCCAACCTGAGTGTGAATGGGGATTTGAAATTGTTTGAAGTATATTTAGAAGGAGTGGAACAAGAATATGAGGAAGTCGTGGTGTGGACGGTAGCATTGCTCAAAAATACTGTACCATCTCTGGAAGTACAGTGCATTGAAGAATCTCTTTGGCTGACAGTTTGGAGTGGAAGAGATGCTGACTGTAAGCATTCCCACAAGGGTGGAAGAAAACGCACTTGAAGCTAGAGCTTTTCAAATTTTTTAAAAAAGTACTCTTAAAAATATTCTGGCAACCTAATCATCTCCATCTTTTCTTTCCTCTTGGGACTCTGCTAATTGGGTTTCTAAGCAAAACACAGATGTCTCTAATCAAAGTTACATGTGACATTCTGAGCATGATAAACTATCTTCTTGCCTTTTTTTTTGGAAGCATACCAGTAAGACTCATTGTTCAGCTGAGTGGGATCTTCCCAGAGTATCAACTGCTGTCTGAGAACCTACAGCAATGCTTCCACTTTGGGAGGTCTAGAGGCTATCTTTGCAATAGAAATGCCCTTTCGTTTATAGGAATTTCAACTTGGAGCAAGTATAAATTCTACTTTGCTGTAGAAAGCCACAATTTGAAATCTGGTTCTGGGTTTTTCCCCATCAGCATCTTAAGCCTTCATTGCAAAGAATACCCGTGACATAGGCTTTTTATCCGATTGCACCCCATTCCTGACAACTGCCTCAACTTGAGATTAATTATTTGCACCTTCTGCACCAATTGACCCTCCATTACAGAGATCACATTCTCCCACTATAGTAATATCATAGATGGGCATAGAAGTATAGCAGAGCAACCAGCCATCCACACTATTGTCTAAGCTCCATGCTGGCCTTCTCCCCCTCCTGTTCAAATATTTCTGCATGCATAGCTTTGCATTCCTTTCTCCTTCACCTGTGTTAGTTATGCCAACAAGTCAGTGTTGAGTTTCCCCCATTCTTGCCAGACTCAGGATCAAAATTTTGACCTTAGTATAGTCATACTTTATTGATCCCGGGGGAAACTGGTTTTTGTTACAGTTGCACCATAAATAATAAATAGTAATAGAACTATAAATAGTTCAATAGTAATGTGTAAGTTATGCCAGTAAATTATGAAATAAGTCCAGGACCAGCCTATTGGCTCAGGGTGTCTGACCCTCCAAGGGAGGAGTTGTAAAGTTTGTTGGCCACAGGCAGGAATGACTTCCTATAACGCTCTGTGCTGCACCTCGGAGGAATGAGTCTCTGGCTGAATGTACTCCTGTGCCCACCCAGTACATTATGTAGTGGATGGGAGACATTGTCCAAGATAGCATGCAACTTAGACAGCATCCTCTTTTCAGACACCACCGTGAGAGAGTCCAGTTTCATTCCCACAACATCACTGGCCTTACGAATGAGTTTGTTGATTCTGTTGGTGTCTGCTACCCTCAGCCTGCTGCCCCAGCACACAACAGCAAACATGATCGCACTGGCCACCACAGACTCGTAGAACATCCTCAGCGTCGTCCAGCAGATGTTAAAGGACCTCAGTCTCCTCAGGAAATAGAGACGGCTCTGACCCTTCTTGTAGATAGCCTCAGTGTTCTTTGACCAGTCCAGTTTATTGTCAATTCCTATCCCCAGGTATTTGTAATCCTGCACCATGTCCACACTGACCCCCTGGATGGAAACAGGGGTCACCAGTAACTTAGCTCTCCTTAGGTCTACCACCAGCTCCTTAGTCTTTTTCACATTAAGCTGCAGATAATTCTGCTCACACCATGTGACAAAGTTTCCTACCGTAGCCCTGTACTCGGCCTCATCTCCCTTGCTGATGCATCCAACTATGGCAGAGTCATCCGAAAACTTCTGAAGATGACAAGACTCTGTGCAGTAGTTGAAGTCCGAGGTGTAAATGGTGAAGTGAAAGAGAGACAAGACAGTACCCTGTGGAGCCCCAGTGCTGCTGATCACTCTGTCAGACACACAGTGTTGCAAGCACACGTACTGTGGTCTGCCAGTGAGGTAATCAAGAACCCATGATACCAGGGAAGCATCCACCTGCATCACTGTCAGCTTCTCCCCCAGCGGAGCAGGGCGGATGGTGTTGAATGCACTGGAGAAGTCAAAAAACATGACCCTCACAGTGCTCATAATCTGTTCATCATTAACTGATCTCTTCCTGAAGGTCATCCATATTGTTGTTATCTCCAATTTCATACTATTCTGTCATTTCATTTACCAAACTCTGGAAGTTTCAGTTTGCCCAAAACTCTGGTGCCAGAGCGGTCCGAAGTATGTTCTCAATGTTCTATCATCCTGTCCTCACTGACTTACAATCCCATTCTATCATTTAATTCTGCCTGTCTAAAATTCCCGTCAGTACACTTGTATTTTTTCTTTGTAGCCGATCCCTCACTGCAATGCTTATTTCAGACTTTCCCTACCTTTCTGCCCTCTCTCAACACCCACCACCTATCCCAGATGTCACTCTGTATCACTGAACATCTCTAATTCCCTCTGCCCTGCCACTGACATTGCTGAACTCACCATAAAGTTCAAATTCACTGATCTGATCGTCCTTTTTAGAAGTCGTGCTTTAAATTATGACAGACCTCTTTTGACTTGCTATCCATTTATTTGGCAGGCTACAAATTTGTGAAGTAACGATGAATGTTTTCTCATGCTAGAAGTGCTATTTATAGTTACAAGTCTTTGGGTGACAATGAATTATGATGCACCACTGTTTTTCTCAGCTAGAGTTCCAAATCAGACTTTCATTATTGGGAAGCGCAATGAATTGTAAAAACAGGCCATGTAATGATGCTTCCTTGGTAATGTAGGTTCATTCTCGCACTAATTAGAAATCGTGTTTTTATGTAGTAAGGGACTGCTAGGTGTGGTGAGTTTGGCATTAGAGGAAGACCTAGATAAAATAGATCTTATAATTCTGTGCTTGCATTGCTTGTTCATGCTTCCCCTGTGCTGCCTGCTTCTCTTTGCATGATTTTCAGTGTTTAAATCTTTTCAAAGTACTCAACCAAACGTGCATCTACCTTTCCTCTTTCATGTGCTGATAGACTTGTGTGCTGTTCTATTGAAATCCTTCCGAATGTCGCCAGAATTTGTTCATCTTCAATTCCAATTCACAAATTTGCTTAAATTCCACCCCCCCCACCCCCGCCGGCTACAGAGGGGAGAAGTACATGGGCATGTGGTTGGATGACACTCGCCACGGGAATGGAGTTGTGGTCACTCAGTTTGGCCTGTACTATGAAGGCACCTTCAGCAATAACAAAATGATGGTGAGTATTTCTTTGTATTACATGATAGACAAAAGTTTCTGCACTGTTAACAAGCTACCCATTCCTAATCATTCCTACCAGAGCAGATATCCAAGCTAGCTTTTTTTAAACTCATCACATCTCAAACCATGTGGTAAAGATTCTTGATCTCAGTAAGGGGTATATTTGATTCAGTTTTTAGAGTCTTATTCTCAGAGGTCAATAAAAAGGAAGCATCTGTGGAGAAGGAACAGATTATTTGGATCATTGACCCCCCAACAATCGGGTAGCTATGCATGGCCAATTGATTTGCAATACTTCTAATAAATATTTGAAGTTGGGTGTATTTGATGTTAAAAGTAACTAAAATAGAATGTACAATGAACAGGGGTGGGGCAGATACAGTTTATTGTGTGTAGTAATGCATTGTGGAAGAAAAATGGGGAAGGGAAGTGGATGAGATATACAACAGAATGATACAAAAACGTGAGATTCTGCAGGTGCTGGAAATCTTGAGCAACACAGTCAGTCAGCCTCGGGTGTGGGGGAGGAAATAAACAGTCAACATTTTGGGCTGTGACCCTTCAGGACTGGAAAGGAGAGGGGCAGAAACCGGAATAGGGTGAGGGGAAGGAGTACAGAGACCAGGTGAGGCCAGAAGTGGAGAGGGGGTCCATGAAGTAAGGGGCTGAGAGGTGGGAGGTGGAAGGGGTAAAGGCCTGAAAAAGGAATCAAATAGGAGAGGACAGTAGACAATAGAAGAAAAGGGAGTTGCAGGGGGTGAGGGGGTGGAACTGGAGGGGTGAGAGGGTAACCAGAATGGAGAATGGAAAAAGAAAAGGATGGAGGGAGGAAAATTAGAGGAGTTTGAAAAATCGATGTTCATGCCATCCGGTTGGAAGCTACCCAAATAGATGATGTGTTGCTTCTCCAACTTGAGTTTAGCCTCATCGTGGCAGTATGGGAGGCATGGTAGCCCAGCAGCCAGCTTAACAGTTTGCAGCACTGGTGATCGGGTTTCAATGTCTGTAAGGTTGAGGAAGTGGTGGGTATGCTATGTTGGTGTCAGAAGCATGGTGACACTTGAAGGCTGCCCCCAGTACACAAACCACACATTTCACTGGATGTTTTGATGTACATGTTGACAAATCAAGCTAATCTTTAGAGGAAGCCATCGAGAGACTTGTCAAAAGAGGAAGAGGAAGTGGGATTGAAATGGGTAGCCACTGGAAAATCCTGCCTTTTGTGGTGGATAATGCCAAGGTGCTCGACAAAGCAGACCCCCAAAGCAGGGGCAAGTGTAGTACTTGCCATGCTTGCAGGGATCAGTGTAAGGAGGGAGATCAGTGGGGAAGAACGAGTAGTCGGGGGAGTCGCATGGAGTGATTCCTATAGAAAATGGAGGAGGAGAAGGCAGGGAAAGATGTACTTAGAAGTAGGGCCCCTTTGGAGATTGTGGAAGTGATAAATTATTGCTAGATACAGAGGCTCGAGAGGTGGTAGATCTGGGAGCAGTTTGGAAGGCACGGAGTAGGTACACCCCAAAGACAAAGTAATATTCTAAATGGAAGATGAGGCAACTGCAGCTGATAAGGGAAGTCAAAAGACAGCATCAAGGCAAAAGGGAGGGCATATAATACAATGGATTTTGGTTAATTGGGCCAGCTGGTTATTTGGGACAACTCTTAAAGGATAATAACCAATTGAGGAAATGGCCGGGTTTCCCTTTGTTTATTTGGGATACGATGCCACTTAATTGGGACAGGAGACTGTTGCTGTATGGTTTCTAACTAGCGTCAGTCATGTGTACTTGTGTGGCCATTAGACACTACATTGTGCTTCAAGCGAGCAGTTTTTAAAATGGTGTCAGTTGCCTGTGCATATTTTCAAAAGGCAGTGATTTTTGTTACTGATAGTTGGTGAGAACTATGTAGTAAGACAATTCAGAATTTAGAAGCCCGTGGTATGTCAGGAAAGATAGTAACAATGGATAGAGCATTGGCTGACTGGCAGGAGGCAAAGAGTGGGAATAAAGGGCCTCTTCTAGTTGGCTACTGGTGCTTAGTGATATTCTACAGTCAGTGTTGGGACTGCTTTTCACATTTTGTCAACGATTTAGATGACGGGCAGGTTGTGTTGAGGTAGGGAGTCTGCAGAAGGATTTGGACATATTAGAAGAATGGGCAAAGAAGTGGCAGATGGAATGGTAAGGTCATGCATTTTCATAGAAGGAATAAAAGTGCAGACTATTTTCTAAATAGGGAGCAAATTCAGAAATCAGAGTTGCAAAGGGAAATGCAAGATTCCCTAAAGGTTAACTTCCAGGTTGAGTCAGTGATGAGGAAAGCAAATGCAATGTTAGCATTCATTTTGGGAGGACTAGAGCACAAAAGCAAGGATGTAATTCTGAGGCTTTATACAGCATTGGTCAGACTGCACTTGGAGTATGATGAGCAATTTTGGGTCCCTTGTATAAGAAAAGATTTGGAGCGGGGTTCAGAGGAGGTTTACAAAAATGATTCTGGGAATAAAGGAGTTAATGTATGAGGAGCATCCTGTACTTGCTGGATTGTTGAAGAATTTGGGGTGGGGGGTGGGGAATGTCATTGAAGACTAAGAATATTAAAAGGCCTCGATAGAGTGGATGTGCAGAGGATATTTCCTATAGTGGGTAAGTCTAGGACCAGTGGGCACATTCTCAGAATACAAGGATGTCCCTTTGGAACAGGGGTAAGAAGGAATATCTTTAGCCAGAGGGTGGTGAATCTGTGGAATTAATTGACAAAGACGGCAGTGAATGCCAAGTCATTGGGTATACTTAAAGCAAAATTGATAGGTTCTGGATTACTAAAGGTGTCAAAGGTTACAGGGAGAAGGCAGGTGAATGGGATTGAATGGGATAATAAATTTAGCCATGAGAAATGATGGAATAGACTCATTGTGCCAAAGGAGAGAATTAGGCCATTTGTCTTATGGTAAGCAAGGACAAGTGGAATTCTATCCCTTTTTTTGATAGCGGGTGGGTAGGGCTTGGGCAGATGTGCATGAGGGCAGTTTCAATGATGGTGGAAGGGAAACCCCATTCTTTGGGGGGTGGGGGGGAATCTCAGATGTTCTAAAATGGAAAGCTTCATTTGAGAAGAGATGCAGTGGAGACAGAGGAACCAAGGGAAGGGAGTAGCATTTTTTTAAACAAGTAACAGGATGGGAAGAGCATATAGTCAAGGAAGTTGTGAGTATCACTAGGCTTGTAGAAGATGTCAGTGGATAGTCTCCATCCAGAGATGGAGATAGATTGAGAAAGGAGGAGAAAGGAGGAGAAGTTGGAGGCAAAATTGAGCTCAGCAGGAAGCAGCATCAGTGCATTCATCAATAGGACAGAAAATGTCAGAGTGTTGCCATTGTAGAGTTGGAACCTTCTCTGAGGACCGCCACCTTGTCATGGTGGAAAGGATTGTGAGTTACTGAGATCCCAAGACTGATGCGATCCGGAGCCCAGCCCCTGACGGGGTCATCCATGGTGGTAAGGTCATGGGAGTGATCCAACAAGAAAGACTTCACCGTTGGAGCTGATGGAAGATGCTGATGCATCCCAATGCCAGTGAAGGTAGAGGAAGGCAGTGACAGTGAAGGATACCCAGTCGACTTGCATTTCATGCCACTGGACCCTAGCCCCAATCTGTCAAGTCTGTGGTGGCTGCCTGTGCATCAGCCTGCCCACATTCAACAAAGTCACACAAAGCCGTTCTCCATTAAGGGAGTTCACCCTAACGGATTAAGCCCCATCTCAAGTGGCAAAGGGGTCAAAATTGTGAGGTAGCTTTGTACAACCAATAGAAAATGCTTTGGGAGAATATCATACTCTAATCTTGTGATAGTAACAAAACATGAAACAAGGACTGTTCAGAATCGGGTTTAACATCACTGGCATATGTCATGATGTTTTGCGGCAGCAGTACAGTGCAATAAATAAAGCACTGAATTACGGTAAATATATACAGTAGACAGTCAACAAGACACTAAGGACCTTCATCAAGAGCTCAATGGGCCATTGGAGGACAATGCTAGAAGTTAAGTTAAATACAATAGCACAGGTGGCCATCAGATGTAGCACATACCAGGGTGATGCACTATCTCCACTGCTGATATACACAGGCTTGTACCCTCTTAGGCAGACTATCTCAGAGTGGATATGGGTACAGTTTCAAGAGTGAAGTGACTAGCAGGCACCTCCTATACATGGATGACAGCAAGCTGTATGCCAGAAATGAGAGAGATATTGACTCACTAATCCACCTGACAAGGGTGTGCAGAAGAGACATCAGGATGTCATTTGGACTGGAAAAGTGCAGCCGGATGGTAGTGAAAAGAGGCAAACTCGTCAAGACAGATGGAGTCGAGTTACCTGAAGGCCACATACAATACCTGGGGATCCTGCAGTCATGTGGAAGCCATGATGAGATCACAAGGAAGGCTGCAACATCCAAGTACCTCCAAAGAGTGAGACAGGTCCTAAAAAGCCAGCTGTTTGAGTAAATAGGATCAGAGCCATCAATACATGCACCCTATCAGTCATCAGGTACCCAGTTGGAATGGTGTTCTGGCCAAGGAACAAACTGGAAGCCACTGACATTAAAACTACTAACAGTACATGGAGGATTCCATCCAAAGCCCAATGTTGAGCCACTGTACACCTGCCCAAATAAAGGAGGACAGGGACCTGGAAGTGTCAAGGCCACAGTCCTGGAAGAAATGTCAAACATCCATGTGTATGTCAGGAAGATAGCCCCCAAGGACGACCTGCTGGGAAAATACCTCAGACAGCAGGCGGGGATCTGGAAATGGAAGTGGGTGAAGTTGGGAAGCCAGAGGTCATAGCAGGACAGGCCATTGCATGGGATGTACCATCACCAGGTATCAGAGGTGGCTGACATAAGGAAGTTCTATCAATGGCAGCACCAAGGGACAGCACAGAGGCTGCACAAGAACGGGCGCTGAGCACACGAGCAATAGAAGCAGGGATCTATCACACCAGACAAGACCCAAGATGCAGACTGTAAGGAATCTGCTGAAACTATCCAGCACATAGTAGCAGCGTGCAAGATGCAGGCAGGGACAGCATACACTGAATGGCACAACTAAGTTGCAGGAATTGTTACAGGAACATCTGCACTGAGTATGGATTGGGCACTCCTAAATCCAAATGAGAAACACCGAGAAGGTAGTGGAGAATGACAGAGCTAAGATCCGATGGGACGTCCAAATACAGACTGATATGCAGGTACTGGCCAACCAACCAGACATAGTAATACTGGACAAGGACCAGAAGAAAGCAATAGTAATAGATGTGGCAGTCTCAAATGACAGTAACATCAGGAAGATGAATAGGAGAAGCTGGAGAAATACCAGGGCTTGAAAGAGCAGATAGAAAGGACATGGGAGGTTAAAGCCAGAGTAATCCTAGTGGTGATAGGAGCACTTGGAGCTGTGACACATGGACTGGGAAAGTGGTTCCAACAAATCCCGAGAACATCTGTGATCTTGGTCCAGAAGAGCAAACTACTACGAACAATGAGGTTACTACGCTAAACCCTCAAGCTGGCAGGCCTCTGGTAGAGGACCTGCAATTGAGGGAAAAATACTCATCACCCCATCCCCCCAAACCCCTTATGGGTGGTGAGTATGTGTCTCAGTGAGGTAGTATCTTAAATGGGTTCAGTGTCAATTCAGAAATCTGATCGTGGTGGGGGGAAAAGCTGATAAAACATTGTGTCTTCAGGCTCCTGCACTACCTCCCTGATGATAGCAATGAACAGGCGGCATGCCCTAGGTAATGCCCTTGAGGATGATGAAGATGCTTTTGATGCTGGGGAGGCTATTGCCCACGGTGGAGCTGATTGAGTTTGCAACTTTCTGCTGCATTTTCCGATCCTGTGCAGTGACTCCTCTATTTCCATGTAGCCAATGATAAAACAGGCATAGCTGTAGCCCAAGTGAATGTCCGTGGCTACACCTTCGGTTTGGAGAAAGTGGGAGGAGCTGAAAGGGAAAGTCTTTCAGCCTGGAGGCCAAGTCTGTATGTACATTTAAGGTGGATGTTGATTTAATTTCTTGATTGGTCAGGGCATGAGGGGATTTGGAGGGGGCGGTGGAGGCAGGAGATGGGGGCTGAGAGGAAAAACGGTTCAGCCATTATGAAATGGCAGAGCAGACTCAATGGGCCAAATGGCCTAATTCTGCTCCTATATCTTATGGTCTAAACTGTTGCGGCTGAGGACCAGTTCTGCCAGAATGGAGAAGGGTGGTGGTGGTTCAGGTGAACAGGTCAACTCTGTTGTCCAGAAAGAAGGCCTTCCTGATGGCAGATAGAAATGGTATAGGGGATGGACATCCATTGTGAAATAGGTGATCCGGGCCAGGGACAATGGGCCAATCCAGATAGTCATGTTTTTGGACTTTGGGTAAGAGAGAAACAAGAGTCTGGGGTATGGGGACTGTGGCAGTGGATGGGAAATCTGCAGAATCAGAGGGTGGGGATAGTGCAGGAGACTATGGCCTGGGACTCTTTGGTGGGGTCCAGTGGGGAAAGTAAGAAGAGTTTGAGAGTCTCAGCAAGGTAGTGGTCAATCCTTTAGACTAGAACAATGCCTCTTTTCCCCCTCCCCTCACCCCTTGTCTGTGGGTTTGATGGAGGGGTAAAAATGATGGCACAGGAACAAGCACTTCAGCCCACTGTGTGCTAACCAGGATGCCAATTAAACTAATCTCTGACTCTCTGAAAGGTGTGGGTGAGGGAGAATGCAAGGGCTCACATATAAACTTTCCTGAAAATGTGGGCAGATGGATAAAGTTGCAAAGAAACTCATTAGCATATTTGAACTTTTGTACTCCACTTTGAAAACTTGAAGCAATACGAGAAAATTGTATAAAATATTTTCAGGATCGGTTGCAAGATTAAGGAAGCTGAGGTGGGTACTGAGGTTATCTCCAATAGAGTAGGAAAAACTGAAGATTATTTAGCAGTTTCAAATTGATAGAGAATTTTGAAATTAATACAAATTATTTGTGATTCATTATCTTTTCATACTGTTAGGAAGAGATTGATGGAAACATCTTAGCTTTCGGGAAAGTTAAAGCAGAGTTTCTTATTCTTGAGAGGAATTAGTCTGAGATTTGGAAGTGAATTCTGAGGAAATGACCCTTAGTGCATAGAACCCTGACCCAAACTGGACTTGGCTCAGTTGGCATCATATCTCCACTGTCAGCTATATAATGACTGTGCCGTCAAACTCCTCTGTCAAGTTTTTTTTATGTTGACCCATGATTTGCCCTGTTAGTCACACCACTAAGTATTACAGGATCCCCTTGTAGTGCAAATATCACATTTAAGCCAACGGCCTGGAGTCTGTGGCAGTAGGAGCTCTTGGGACTTGTGGTTGATGAAGTTTGAAGTTGCCTGTAGGTCCCATGCTTTATCATTGCCTCTTGATGCAAACAGCAGAGGGATGAAGCATGCCAATTCATTGACAACTATACTTTAATCTGAGCTCAGAAAATGTATGTGATTCTATAGTAGAACATGGCAGGATGAGTGAGTATTTGACAGTCAGTCTATCTATGCTTCACTCCTTTCTCTTGGGTTGTTACCTACTTCTACCCGAGGGGAATGAGGAACTAGAGGGCACAGGTTTAAGATGAGGGAGAAGAAACTTGAAGGAAATTTGAGGGTATAGTTTACATAGTGGTGGATATCTGGAACAAGCTGCCAAGGAAGTGGTGGAGGCAATTGTAGCATTTAAAAGGCTTCTAAACAGGGATAGGAAGGGTTCAGAGGCATATGGGCCTGAAGCAAATGGGTTCAGCATTGGAGTTGATCAAAACAGCCCAATTCTGTGCGATACAATTCTCTCATTCTATATTTATGGTTCTACATTCCAGTGCCCATCGAGAGTTTCTCTTTTTTTTAAATTTTAAACTGACCAATAATTGAACGCTCACTTTACCTGCACAGGGCAATGGTATCCTGCTGTCTGAGGATGACACCAGCTTTGAAGGAGAGTTCTCCGATGACTGGATCTTAAATGGAAAGGTAAAATGATCAACTATAGATGCAGATATGAAGGAGCTGACATTTACTAAGGGCTAGAGACTGAGGATAATGGCAATGAACTCCAAATGGAAAGCAGTGACTTGCAGTGTTCCGTTATGTTCACGACATGGATAACACAATGGAAGGCAAATGACAACTATGTACGTAAGGCCCCCGGATGATTTTTTTTAAACTTGCAGACATATGGTAGTCTTCTGACTCGGTGAGATAGATTACCATTGTCCTTGCTTGGCAATTTTGAAACATGATGGTGGAACGTGTTTAAGTTTGCATTGTGCCATACTGAATGGGAGGGAAAGAAAAGCAAGGATTTTGCAGGTCTGCATTGATCCAAAACACCTGACTGCTAAATCCAGGTCTAATTAATATTTCAATGCAAGAAATCCTAACTTGTGCACATAGTGATGTCACTTGAGTCTGAGAAATGAAAACCAGGAAATGCTCACTCAGCAGGTTAGGCATTATCTGTGGAAAAAGAAACCATTACATTTCAAGGCTAAGTTAAACTTAGAACCAAGAACTTTTTGTCTCTGAACATTTCAGAACATTTTAACTCATTCCTTTTTCTGAATGTTGCCTTACCAATTGAATTAACTTACCAATTGAATTAACTTACCAATTGAATTAACTTACCAATTGAATTAACTTACCAATTGAATTAACTTACCAATAAATTCTATATTTGATTTTATTCCTCGAATCTGAGAAAATATAGGGTAAACTATGATTTGTACCTGAAAATTTGATTACTTGTAAATAAACATGACCTCTTTAGTGCTAAAAATGATGTTTTTTACCTGCAGGGAGTTCTGACCATGGCAAATGGTGATTACTTTGAGGGAACTTTCAGCGGAGAGTGGGGAGCAGGGATTAAAGTTGCTGGAACGTACTTCAAACCTAATTTATATGACAGTGACAGAGAGAAAGCCCGTGCATTGTAAGTAGTAACAGTTTTGGAAAAGCCTTGTATTGGCCAGCTGACACTGTCTGGATTCTCTTCTGATAAGTTGACCTGAGGCCTTAATTGAAGCCTTGCAAGAAATCCCAGAGCAGGCCATGTGTATCTATTCAGTTCTCACTAAGTGATGAAACAGCTGCAGATAGTGACGTGTGGTGACAAGAGTGATTATTTTGTAGCACAAAACTCATTTAGTAGCATCTCTACAGTAATCTTTTCCCATCAATTTCTCTTTTCCCCATCAGAGAGTATCAACTCCTGGTGGGAGTTCCTGCGGTATTTTTCTGAAATAGCCATTCATATTAACTTTTGGTGCCAGGTTTTGAGGAGCAGCAAGCTGTACACAACTCTATTACGAGCCACATGGATCCAGCAAATGGGGTTCTTCACGTTGTGCAACCTTTCAAGTTCTATTTCAATGCTGCCATGCTGTAACATAAGGGAGTCAATTAAGCAAAACTCTGTCTAGTTGCCATAACAAGAGGATGCAAGGACAAATCTAATTCCTGCTGCCCCAATTGATGAGTTTTTGGAAAGGGAATGGGTTCATGCGCATCATGTCCTTGATAGCTATTTATTTATTCATTGCATAGTCATAGCCAGCCCCAATTTTCACCAGTAAATGAAAATCAAAAAGCTTATTCTATCACAAACACTCTTTGTTCGACACACCCTTTTCCTCCACTTGAACTAAACTTGCATCTTCCTCTTTTCCAATTCTAAAGGTCGCAGAGCTGAAAAGTTAACTCCTCTCTCCACAAATGCTGAGTTTATTTTTAACAATTTCTGTTTTTGTTCCCAGTTCTCAATATTCACCTTGTCTTTGAAGTCTCTAAAGTATAGGAACTTTCAAAGCTGTCTCACTCGAGATGAATTCCCCATCTGATCAAAATGTTGAATGTGATTCTAGAGAAATGTATGAGGTTAACATCCTTGTATCTGTTTCACTAATTTAAAGAGCATCGTGTTGTTAATTAACTATTTCATTTTTCTGTTATCATTCTGGAGGTAGTTTTACTGGGGCTGTTCCAGCAAATTCTGCACATGTCAGGAACTTTTGTTATGACCCCGCCTCCATCTCACACCCCCAGATCATGCCATTGAATGACTATTTAATGGGAAACTCTTGATTAGTTTCCGATGGAATAAAGCAGAAACACAAGACCAGTGCAAACATCCAGAGTGAAGACTAATTTATAACGGGGATTTATCATGCTCTATCCCGTGACTGTTTGATTTAAAATCAACCTGCAAGCACCTTGCCTTGCAGCTGATTAATATGCATGGTACCGTTGATTTATTATTATCACATACTGAAATAGAGTGGAAAAACTTTATTTTTCATACTTTAAAAATAATCATTTCAATACATACATATATTGAGAGTATAAAGGGAAATGCAGAATATAGTGTAATTTAGGTTTAAAAGTAGACCAATTATGATAGATTTAATAAATCTACTGAAAGCAGCTTGCAAAGAGTCACCACATTCCAGTTGCTGTGAAGCAGTTTCTTTGGTCTGGTCTGAGATGAACCCGGAGATGTGAAATGTGTATTGTGCAGTGACGTGGCTGGCATGAATCAACACATTGCTCTCCAAATGTGTGAGCAGAGTAACAGAACGATGCTTCACTCGCACTGTCCTATTTTGCACTCATTCTGTAATGTGATTTCAGTGTTCTTGGGCTTGTGCCATCCATGTTACTTATGCCAGTTCCTTGGCATACATGCCAGTACATGTATGTCACTGTATACAACCCTGAGATTCATTTTCTTGTGGGCATTCACACTAAATACAAAGAAACTGCAAAAGATTGTACAGTAAAACATTATCAACATTGTCTAGACTGAAGAAAAACTTGTACAATAAAACTCTGATAATCTACTGTCTGGCAATTCAAAAATCCCAATGGTTTGGTATCCATCTCCCAGGCAAAGTTTGCCAAGCTCTTGTTCCATTCACCTGGGCCCTAGTTCCCATGCTCCCTTGAAGCTTACTGAGTTTACTAGTTTTACTATGAAGTTTATTGTTCTCCTGTTTTTCAAAATGTATACACAAAAAATGAATTAAAAGTATGTTGGAGTATTAATATGTAAGCTAATCTGACACCACTGAATTCCCATGTGTTTATTGAGGTTGATATTTTCCTGAGATATAAAGTGCCAGGTTCCATTAACGGTGCTCCTTGCACAAACTGTTTTTCCTTGCTATCTATCCCTGACGGTCAAGTTCATTTAGTTGCTTATGGAGCTGTATGGCTGTAATTACAGGAAGCTAGGTCAACTGGCAGTTGATCCTGATGAGAAATGGAAGGCTGTGTTTGCGGAGTGCTGGAGTCAGCTTGGTTGTGAATCTGCTGGGCAGGGAGATGTCCCCAGGGCCTGGGAGAACATTGCAGTGTGTCTCACCGCAAGCAAACGGCAACACAAGGATAGGTGAGTGTTAACAGCCAAAGGAACTGGTGGCCTCTGCCACCATTTTAAAGAGATTCTTGTTGAAGCGTGTCTTGAACTCCTCAGGAAGTTTTCTAATTGTTTCCACTGAAGTTAAAGGTCTTCTGACTTGTGCCATCATCCCTTTCATGTGTCCTCACTTTCTGCCCTAACATTCCTTCTGTTTGACTCAATCTCAATTGTCCATGTCTTGTTCCCCTTCCTTAATTGTTGCCCCTCTGTTTCTGTTCCCCTCTGCAGCCATTACCCCCAAGACCCAAGTGATTGTTTACCGCATTACTGTTTGTGGAGCTTTATGGCGTGTATTTTGGTTGCAGCATTACCTGGCTGTTGCTTTTACTACAAAGATGGTTGATGTGCTGAAGGATACTTTGGTTCTTGTCACAACATGAACACTGATGTGTAAATCCTATTGAGCAGTTTAATGCTTGCAATCTCAAAAGTTGCATTTCAGTGCATATTAATGCTTTTTTTAAAAAGATCAATTTGTTATCAAAGTACATGTATGTCCCTGAGATTCATTTTCTTGTGGGCATTCACACTAAATACAAAGAATCATATTGTTGTATGCAGTTTTTCATTTACTCCAAAGACAAACAAACAAACAACCAATGTGCAAAAGACAACAAGCTCTATAAATACAAAAAAAGCAAATGTTGAGAACATGAGTTGTAGTCTTCGAACTGATTCCACAATCTATGGACTCAATTTTAGTGTTGGGGTGAGTGAAGTTATCCATAGTGGTTCAAGAGTCTGATGGTGAGGGGTAATAACTGTTCCTGAACTTGGATCTGTGGGTCCTGAGGTTCCTGTACCACCTTCCTGGCAGCAGCGAGAAGAGAGCATGGCCTGGATGGTGGAGTCCTTGATGCATACTGCTTTCCTGTGACAGCACTCCATGTAGATGTGCTCATTGGTAGGGAGGACTTTAACCATGATGGACTACTTTTTGTGGTGGTTCTATTCAAGGGCATTGGTGTTCCCATACTAGGCTGTGATGCAACCTGTCAGTATACACTCCACCAAACATCTATGGACGTTTATCAGAGTTTAGGTAATATGTCGCATCTTTGCAAATTCTTTTTTTTAAAAGGTAGAGCTGCTATCTGTGCTGCCTTTGTAATGGCATGGCAGTGTGCTGGACCAAGGACAGATGCTCTGAAATGTAAAGTTGCTGACTCTCTACACTTCTGATCCCCTGTGAGGATTGTCTGATGGACCTAAGGTTATCTCCTCCGAAGTCAATAATCAACACTTTGGTTTTGCTGACATTGTTGTGGCGCCATTCAGCCAGATTTTCAATCACCCTCCTGTATGCTGATTCATCACCATCTTTGTTTCTCCCACAAAACTGTTGCCATCAGCAAGCTTAAATATGACGTTGAAGCTGTACTTGGCCTCACAGTCCTAAGTATAAAGCAAGAAGAGCAGAGAGCTAAGCACGCAGCCTATGGGAATATATTCAACAAATCTGGTAACTTTGACCTGACAACACTGAAAATAACTTTTTTTTTAGGTTTGCCATAAATTCATGAAATGTTCAATTTTCTCCTTCAGGACAGGAAACTGCTGCTCTCCCACTCTGACACCACTCTCCTGGAGAGTGATCTAAAGCAACTTCCAATTGGATCTTGTTCTCAACATTTGACATGACAACATTGTTAAATCAGTTTCCTTGTTTCCCTTTTTCACCCCCACCCCCCAACACTGTGACTCATTTAGCCCTGATTTCCGGAGTCGATCTCATGCACAAACACTGGAAAGTTTGGAAATTATCCCTCAGATCACTGGCCCTATCACACTGGACAAGTATGAAGCCATCAGAAAATACTTAATGAAGGTATTGAAACTTGCTATTTTTCCTTCAGCAATAAATTAAGATAGATGTGCATAAAAAATATTTTTGAATGAAGTGAATGGTGTTTAAAAATAATCAGGTAAGGCAGCAGCCTAAGAGAGAAATAATTAATCTTTTGTCAGAGTTTCAATGAAAGAATACTAATTTGAATGGCTAACTCAGCTTTGTTTTTCCATGGATACTACTGACCTGAATATTTTAATATTGGCTGTTTTATTTCACATTTCCAGCATCTGCAGTTGTTTGTTTTTCAAAATTAATGAATATAAGCAAATTCAGCCCTATTTGGAAATTAAGTTATGAGGAAATTTATCGGGAAGAAAATGGAGGCCAAGTGTGTTGACAGATCCTGACTAAGTAGAATGGTCGTTCTTCAGACTCCATTTTGAATCCGAACCTGTTTAAGCTGGTTCTGTAATGCTGACATGGGCTAAGAAACTTGAAATTTGAGCTTGTTTTTGCATAACTAAACACAAATTTCCCATCTTCCCTGGAGGTAAACAGACCAAATGAAGTCCATTGAATGTTGAGACTCCTAATGACATTACAGTCCCGGGTAAACTGGGGTGTGATGTCCAAAACTATGTGAAGCTTTTAGGAGAAGTAAGTAAATAGCAGAACAAGTACAAGCTGTGTAAGCAGCAACTGAATGTCAGGCTTTAAAATTAATTGTGGATTGGCACAATCGCGCAGTCAATTTGCAGCTAATTCTGAGACATTAAGCATCTGATGCTGGTAGCTACACAGAATGCAGATACCAAAGCACTCTTCCCACCCTAACACTCATCTCCCTAAGAATGCAGAATATTGCAGTGGGTACAGGTAGCTTGGCTATGATGTGAATTAGTTACAATGTAGTTGTTAAATTAGAGAACACTATATATTATGTGGGCCAAATTGATTATAGTGTGATTTTGACTGAGAATTGGAGACCTCGCAAGTTACTTTGAAAATTGACAAGCAGAAAAATGCAGTTTTGGGATGGAGGGAGTTTGGTTACATTTGACTTTGATCCATTAAGAACATAGGCTACCAGTTTCATCATGAGAAGCCATTGGAAATTGACTTTGCAATTATTTCTATTGAACTTCATGCATTGATATCCTCTTAAACAATATAATGTACAGGCTTGAGTATTTTTAGCCTGCAGTTAAAGTACCTTTTTTACTTTTTTTAAAAAAAAAAGCAGAGAAGATAACTTTGTTATTGCAAATCTGAAACTCTAGTCCCTAAACCCTTTTATCTGATTGACATAATTGTTTCTGTAACAATTTTTAAGTGAATTTTCTTAGAACCCAACTATGATATTTATAGCAGAACTACCTGTACATAAATTTTGTAGTTCTCTTTCCATGTGTGCGTGTAAGTGAACTCCTGCCTCTTATACTAACATTTGATTTCAATCATTCCAAAGCAGCATACACTACATTTTAGAAATAAAACCTGCCTTATTTCAGACTGACCCATGTTCCTGACTTGTACCCTTGGACAGGCATGTGACACACCTTTACACCCACTGGGGCATCTCCTGGAGACATTGGTAGCAGTGTATAGAATGACTTATGTGGGAGTTGGTGCTAACCGGCGGTTACTCCAGCAAGCAGTCAACGAAATCAAGTCATACCTAACTCGCATCTTTCAGCTGGTCAGGTAAGGAAAACTCCGTTCAGTGGCCTTCAACTAGTTTAGCTGCTCTGAAGCTATAGACTTGTTATAGCATAGTTGATATGTGGTTCTGCTTTCTTTCAGATTTCTTTTTCCAGATCTCCCAGATGGGGGCAGTCTGATCCCAGTAAAAGATAGGAAAGCTCCTGGCAGTGAGGAAGGGGAATCCTCTGATACTGGGTAAATAATAATTTGCTCTCTTTCAAGCTTTGTTTGATAGAATGGAATATCAAAGGAGCTAGGAGGAGTGCAATTTAAGCAATGAAAGGGTGGAGAATGAGTTGTTTAATGTTTAAACAATGAACGCAGTTGATCAAGAGTGAAAATCTTGCACTGGCAGCATGCTCAACATCCCTTGTTCCAAATAAACTTGTATTGTGACAGGCCTTGTTGGAATTTTAGTGCAGCAGCACAGTGCAGTGGGGCATAGACTTGCCATTCCCCACCCTCCTCAGATTGACTGTTGCTTCCCTGGAGCAGCCACCAAGTCATTCCACGTTGCCCCCAGTGCCACCAGCCCCTACAAAGGAAGGATGCACCAGTGAGGTATTCTCAGCTTGCCCTTCAGAATTATCAGAGAGGTTTGCACAGCCAATTAGTGTAGACTTGCATTCTTCTGAATTCCCATTCCCACATCTCCTGCTTGTTTAACCAGATGTACCTTGCACTGAGGATGCGGAGAGATGATTTGGGGTGGAGGTGGTTACAAGTGTGAATAGAAATGGCAGGGTAACTCTCCCTAATGATCTCCATTGGTTAACTCTGTTTATCCTTGTAGGAGCCAAATGATCACAAGTTGCAGTCTGCTCCTTCCAGTTCTCTTACCACGGCTCTACCCACCTCTCTTCACACTCTATGCTCTGGACAACGAGAGGGAAGAGGACATTTACTGGGAGTGTGTGCTCCGACTGAACAAGCAAACGGACCTGGCGTTACTGGGCTTCCTTGGGGTGCAGCAGTGAGTGTTACCACAAAGTATCTTTGCACCAAGATATATATATAATATATTTAAAAGAAACTGCTATCTTTCAGTTCAGTGCAGTTGGATTTGCACATGCAATATAGAACAGGACAATATGGGATCAAGCCCTGAGGCCCACAACTTGTGTGCTGACCAATCTAAACTAACTCCATCAGTGGAAAGGTGTGATTGATGACCTAACAGCTGTTTGTTAAGAGGAAGCCAAAGAAAGGGCACCGAGTACTTCTGTGTACATTCCTCCTCATTGTTGCTTTGTGCACCAAACCCCTTCCAAGGTGCAGCATATGTTACCTGTTACAAATGCTTTGAGGCAGCCAAGTTAGAGCTGATGCTAAACAGGAGAAAGCTCAAATGCAAGAAAAAATAGTACAAGAAAACCTGAAATAAAAATGGGAAACATGAGCACCATCTGTGATGTGATGACCTGAGTGTTATAGACTATTGACCTTCTCACCATTCAGTTCCCTGCTTCTAATAGAACATCATAGAAGGGGCTTCATTGTGCTTTTGCTGCCCTGTGCCCAGGGGAGTTTAATAACACTGGACATCTTAAAGCAAAAAAAAATTCTTGCATCTTACTTAACAAAAATAAGATTACATTTAATCATCTATTTAGAGTTACTTACCACTCAACAAATTAGTGGAAATCAGAGCTATTCTGATTCATGTTTTTGGGATTTAAGCTATATCAGTGAATACTGTGCCATGCTGTACTGCCTGTGGGGAACACATGATGTCTGATGCAAGAGCAGCAGCTGGAAGCTCAGACCATCACCTGTCTTGTAAAATGTGGCTATGGGAGAAGACTGGGGATAAAACAGGTTCCCAAACCCTAACTCAACCCACCCCCCCCCCTCCCCCATTATTGTCCTGGCTAATGTACAGTGTTTGGGAAATAAAATTGAAGATGTCAGAGCAAGACTGCAATACCAGTGGGGATACAAGGAAGTTAGTGTACTCTGCTTTATAGCGACCTGGCTCACCCACAGTGCTGAAGCCTGAGAGCTTCACCATCCACAGTGGTGTCGGGTAAAGGCACTAGTGGTAGCGTTTGCCTTGTGATGAATGCATCATTGTGCAGAGATGTGGCAGTTCTGTCTCAGTCCTGCTCCCCTGACCTGGAATATCTGGCTGTCAAGTGTCATCCACTCTATCTGTCAAGGGAATTGTCTGTCAAAGTCCTGGATGCAGTCTGCATCCTAATGGCAAAAGTCAAGCTGGCCCTGGAGGAACTGGGCACTGATCAGCAGTCATGAAACGGTGCACCCTGATGCCTTGCCAGTCACTGCAGGGACTTCCAACTGGGCAGTGCAGACAAACACAGTTATGCAGTGAGTTAAACACCTTCTCAAAGAGTTTTTAATGTGATTTTACTTGTGAAACTGCAGAATGTTAAATAAAATGTATAAAATTCAATACAGAGTTGTTGTGCACCTGAAGATACTATTACTGTCAATTACTACAATCATTGTTGACCAAAGTGCCACACCCCACCCCACTCACACCCCTTGTAAACAAGTGTAAACTCGTGGGGCAGCGATATCAACATTAAGTGATAAACATAATATTTCAAAATATACCTGCTAAATGTTTAACGATATTAACAAAACTCGTGACTCTCAGATATTGCTATTTCAAGAGCAAATGGAAATGGATATCTTTCCACCATGTAATACAAAATAAATGAAAATTAACCCATGCAGGAAATAATATTTTTAAAAAAAACAGCAGGAAGTGATGTTCATACAAAATGAATCGCGCCTCTAGTGGCCAGAATAAGCACCAGCGTGTCAACTGTGGAACCAGATCATCACTGTTACACCACCATCAACAGCGTTTATAGTGTTTGATCAGCTGTACATCTGGCGTACCGGCAGAGACTGAGGACCACGGCAGCAATGGTGAGGACAGTAAAGGTATAGTCAAGGGAGGCAGAAGAGTTCTTGCAGGTTTATTTTGAATTGGTGGACTGTACTATATTTAGGGATTCATCTTTGGATCTGCTTGAATATACACAGTCGTCAGCAATGTCATCAAGATCTGCACGGTTGAGTGAGTAGCATTTTAAGAACATACCAAGTTTTCCCAAGCCAGAAGCTTGGAATGAAGCAGGAGATGTCCAGTCTGCTGAGGGCTAGATTTGGTGTTCAAGACCAGCGACCCAAAACCCTACAAGTCCAGCTATGACCTATGGAAGGGCCATTGAGAGAGCAAAAAGGTAATTCAATGTGAAGCAACAAACACAAAATGCTGGAGGAACTCAGTAGGTCGGGCAGCATCTATTGAAATAAATAGTCGACGTTTCAGACCATCTTCAGGACAGGAAAGGAAGGGGGAAATTTTTATGTGAATTTAAGAACACAGTCCTGATGCACAAAAGCTGTGGCAAGTTTTGTATGCTGTTACTTTCTATAATTGAAACCAACAGCATAAATGTCAGTGATGCTTCACTCCCCAATGAATTAAGCATCTTTGAATACACTTTAAAAGGGATAATAACGCCACACCCATGCAAATACTTGCAGCATCCGGCAACTTGTGATCTCCATCTTGGAGAGCAATGTCAGACCATGATGGTGTACCCAGTTGTGTACTGAAAACCTGTGCTGACCAACTGGCTGGAGCATTCATTCTCTCACTGCTGCTTCAAAATGGCAGCGATTATTCCAGTGCCTAAAAAGAGCAGGATGAATGCCTCTGACTATCACATGGTAGCACTCAGATCTACCTTGGAGGTGTCTTGAGAGGTTGGTCATAACTAGAATTAACCTGAACAAGGACTTTGGACCTGCTACAATTTGCCTAGCACAATGGGGCCATAGCAAGTGCAGTGTTACTGGCTCGCAAGTCTGCTTTAGAGCACATTGAACTGCAATAACATTCAGCAGCCTGGTGCACTGTATGTTTTGCTGTTGTCTGAGTTTAATACCATCATTCCCTCATTATTAATCACCAAACTTCAAAACCTGGTCCTCTGTACCTTCCTCTGCAACTGGATTTTCAACTTCCTCATTGGGAGACTGCAGGCTGTCCAGCCAGAAATAACATCTCCTCACTCACAACTAACACAGGTGCACCTCAAGGATGCATGCTTAGGCTACTGCTCTACACTCCCTCTACACTTACAGCAGTGTGGCTAAGCTCAGCTTAAATGCCGGTTCTAAATTTGCAGATGACACATTAGTTGGTAAAATCTCAGGCAGCAGTGAGAACACGTGTAGGAGTAAGACGGTGGCTGGATGAGTGTTGCGGCTACAGCAACCTTGTACTCAGTGTCATCAAGGCCAGGCAATTTATTGTGGATTTCAGCAAGAGGCAAAAGGGTAATTGAGGTCAATGGTGGAAAGGGTTAGGATCTTCACCTTCCTGGGTGTCAGCATCTCATATCTGTCCTGGTCCCAATACATTGCTGCAATTTCAAAGAAGACACACCAGCGGCTCTACTTCCTTAGGAGTCTGAAGAGATTTGGTATGTCACTAAAGACTCTTTAGTGATGATACAAATCTTCTCAAACATAGACATTGGAAATCTCTATAAAGGTTCAGGGGAAAGCTTTCTGGCTGGTTTCATCACAGCCTGGTATGGAGGCTCCAGTGCAAAGAATTGCAAGAGTACAGAAGGTTGTAGACTTGGCCAGCTGCATTGTGGGCATAAACTCGCCCACTATTAAGGGCATCGTCAACAGGTGGTGCCTCAGTAGGCAACATCCATCATTACGGATCTTCACATTTAGGATGTGCACTGTTTTCGATACCATACTGGAGTAGGTAGAAGAGCTTGAAGACTCGCACTCAATAATAAGCCTCTTCCCTTCCATCAGATTTCTTAATGGTCCATGAACCCCACCTCTATTTGTTTCTTTTTTTTGCATTATTTCGTAAATTAAGTAATTTTGCCTTTTTGCTGTACTGCTGCAAAACAATAAACTTCATATCAAGACAATGATAATAAGCCTGTTTTCTGATTCCGCGGAGGTTGTCTTTGTTTATTGTAGATCCTCTAGCCCACTGACATTGTTCCTGCTTATCTAAAAGCAAGATCTTGAATATGCTAGAAATATGAAAAAAAACACAAAACCCAAGAAGTGCTTGGCAGGTTACACTAGTGCAGAGAGAAAGAGTTTAACATTTTACATCAACATTTCATGTGATGGAGTGTTGTGAGCTTGAAACATTTAACTCTCTTTCCACAGGTGCTACTTGACCTGCCTAGTTTTTTGGCCTGCTTGTGCTCACAGAATCAGATGCACATTAATCTTTGCCTTATCAAGTTAAGACTGGTCTCTTGATTTGTCTTTCAGGAAGTTCTGGCCTATTACTGTCTCTGTGCTGGGAGAGAAGATTGAGGTACACACTTTTTTTATTGTTCCCTCCTCTTCACTTTTACTATTTTCTTGCTCCTGCCATCTATCCTACTGATCTCATCCCTCCCTCCCACCCACCCACTTACCCAACAAAACTGTTTCCCTTCACCAAATTTGTTCAGCTTCCATCTGAGCCCAGGAGAGTTCATAGAGCCTGCAGTTGTCTGGCCAAGTAAATGTTCTTCCTGTAGAAAAATAATGCATGTGGCAAACTACTGTGCTGCAGATCTCTTAATTGTCATGCCCAATCTCGTGTCCTAAAATTCCAAAGTTAGCTATAGCACTCCGAATTTCTGTGCTCTGATGTGCTTTTAAGCTTGGGTGTGGATTAAGACATCTGCAATTGCTTTGGCTCTATTAGTCACTCTGTACATAAGTATGTTACTGAGATGTGGCATTCATTGGCAGTAAAATATGAAATGTACTAAGCAAACTAGGAGCTTGGTCTTCAGTATTAAACTTTCAGCCTAAAATGCCAACTGCAAGTACCTAGTGGTGTAATTCGATCTCTGCAATGTTTCCTTTTAATGCTAACTCTATATGGTGCTAAATTGTAAAATGTAGGTACAATTTCACTATGCCACAAGTTACTAATTTTAATACCTGACATTCTTTTTTCCTTTCAATTACAAGTGACTAAGGTTATTGGGATCTAAAATCTAGATCTCTGCAGGGACGCTATGCCTACAGAACATGGGGCTGTCTCCTAGATCTTCAAATGTGGGCCAGAGAGAGATTGAATTTTGCATATTGATACAGATCTTGGAGCAAGGTTTCCATAAATGGTTTCATGCCAGACTTGGCCAAGGTGCAGTTTATGCTGTTGGCATAGTGTAGGATCAGTATTTGAAAACCACCAAAGGCCACCCTTGCCCCACCATTACTCTGGGACTTAACAATCCCTGTTACCTGTGAGTCTATTCCCAACTCCCAACAATAGTAGGGTGGGAGAAGCAATGACCTGGAAGCTGTTATCTGTACAGATCAGCCTTTCATCTCTTTCAATGTGTGATTCATCCTTCCAGATTCAATCCACCACAAAGGAGGTTTGCTATGCTTCCGCTGTTGAATGTTTACAGCAGATCAGGTAAAGCAACTGTTGTCCTAATATTAATTTCAGTGAAAGGAGAACGTCTGGGATTTTGGGGAGACCTTGTTGATATTTTTAAAACTCTTTTATGAAATATTTTACAGTTCTGTCATTGACAAGGCCAGCATTTATCACCTATCCTTAATCAGGGTGAGATGGTAGTATAACACTATTACAGTGTCAGTGACCTGTATCAATTCCACCACTGTCTGTAAGCAGCTTGTGTGTTCTCCCTGTGGCTGTGCGGGTTTCCTCTGGGTGATCCAGTTTCCTCCCATGTTCCAAAGACGCAGGGGTTAGTAGGTTAATTGGTCACGTGTAACTGGGTACTGCAGGCTCAGTAGTTCAGAAAGGCCTTTTACCATGCTGTATCTCTCAATAAAATTTTTAAAAAATAATAAATTTCTCAAATTGGCTTACTGGGCCAGTTTGAGGTCACCCATATCTGTATAAAGGTCAGGCAACGTCGTGTTGGTAGATCTCCTTCCTATAGAAGACCTGATTGATTTTTCAACAATTGGTCATCATTTGCTAATGACTTGTTTCTTTGAAATTCAGAGCATTAACTGTATTTAAATTCCATCACCATTGTACCCACAATGGTCCTTAAGTAGTTAAATGCAGTTTACTCCAACTCTTAATATGTATCTCTCAACTTTCATCTAATATGAGCAGGCAGCTTGGTCCCAGATGAGTTTTACTTATCCTGCCAGCTAATTTTTAGCTGATTCCAGGCTGTTTAGGTTTGAGAAAGCAGATCAAAGGATCTACTTGAGTTTAAAAGCAGACTCAGAATCCGGGTGCTTTTTAAATCTTCAGACACCTTTTAATCTAACCCTTGCAGCTTTGCAGTTTTTGGTTCATGACTCCTCTTCTGCTTTTCAAGTTCAAGTTTAATTATCATTCAACCATGCATGAATATAGCCAAACAAAACAGCATTCATCCAGGCCAAGGTGCAAAACACAGTACTGACAGTACACAGCACATATGGTTAAGATTTCAGAAATAAAAGCATACAGTCACAGGGAAAAAAATAGCCAAAGTCCCTGAGTGGCATGAGTGTACATTGTCCTGGTCCAGTTTGTTCTACTGAGCGAACTCCGGAGAGCAGCGTCAGTAGGGTGGGCAGCCCCGACCCAGTGTGGGTTCCAGCACACCCAACTCTCTCCCACACCGCCTCAGCTCTCCTCCCCTGGGTAGCTGCAACAGGCGTCACAGCAGCCTCTGTTTAGTCCTCCCACAAACGAGGCAATGCAGCTCACTCTCAAAGGCAGTCTCAGCAATGAAGCCAGTGAAGTTTATTAGAGCACAGGAAGATTGGTGCGCGAAATGTACTGAAGATTGAAAAGCATTTACCATTCAGAAGCAGAATGGCAAATGGGGAAGTTCCACATCTGCTTTATTTTCCTCTGCATCTGTCTCTACTGGCTGCTATCAGTTTCCCTTCCTTGGCCTTACATGAATGTCCACATAATAAAGTTTTGTTCACTAGATCGGGCATTGAAGGCTGGAATCCTGTCCTGGAGTTGGAGAATTGTTTGTGTGGGGGTGGGAGGGAGGATGGAATGGGGCTTGTTTTGCAGATTTATTGTTTGATGTGCTTCCCTTGTGGGTATGAAGCACTGAGTATAATAGGATATGCTTGCAGTTTGTGTGTATGTTTGCAAGATGAAAAAAGATTAGCTTTGTTAGTCACATGTATGTCAAAACATTGAAACATCGAGTAAAATGCGTCATTGGCATCAAATCAGTCTGGATTGTGCTGGGCAGACTGCAAGTGTCTCCACACAGCTGATGCCAACATAGCATACCCACAACTTACTAACTGTAGCCCTATGTCTTTGGCATGTGGGAGGAAACCTAAGCACCTGGAGGAAACCCACACAGTCCTGGGGAGAATATACAAACTCCTTGCAGGCACTGGCTGAAAGGAGCTGGCAGAATACACACCACAGGCTTATTAGTGTGTTTTTTCTTTTTGACCCTCTGTGTTTCATCAGTTCAAGACACAGGCCAATACTTTGGAGAAAAATGCAGAGGTTTAACATGTATAATGACATTTAGAAAGTGTTACATGACAGAAAAGCAAAAAACAAACTTGCTAGAAATCTGAAATTGAACACAATGCAGGAAACTCAACAGTTCAAGCAGAATCTAAGGAAAGAAAAGCAGAGTTGATAATTTGGGTACGAAATATTTTAGAACAGTGAAAATAAATGCAGTTGTGAGCAAAACTTGAAGCTTGTGTGATTAGAGGTATGTGTAGCATGATTTTTGAATTGCTTAAAAGAATAAGCAACTTGCAATGAATAGTTTTCAGACAGGGAAGTATTTTGTAAATTGGAATTTAGCCGAAATCAACTGCTGCACCCAGTCCATGGGGTACAGACAGCTGTGCTGTTCCTGTTTTTCAATGCCTTAATCTGAGAAGGCACCTCAATGTTACGTAGATACCAACAAGGTAATTTAATCCTGTTTTTTTCCTCCTCTTCCCCGCCCCCCCCCACATGCAAGTGTGTGTTTGACTGTACCATAAAGAGATGACATGGATCAGATTGTAAGATAATTGTGTCAATGCTTCCCCCACCAGCACTACCTTCACTCCAGCTGACAAGCTGAAGGTTATTCAGCAGACCTTTGAGGAGATCACACAGGAGGTGCTGACAATGCTGCAGGAAGATTTCCTGTGGTCCATGGATGATCTGTTCCCTGTCTTTTTATATGTGGTGCTTCGGGCAAGGTGAGGAAATGGTTCTTCTGTACTTTCCCCTTTCACTGTGGTTACCTGTAATAGTTCTTTCCAGATGTTGGAATATAGTTTGATACATACCTTGAAGTGATACTCTTTTTAAACCTCCTGTAATTGCTTATGTGAATGAAAGCTGGTTTGATCACCCATGTCAAACACCAATTCCTAACCTAAGCCTGTATTATTGTCTTGCAGGATCAGGAATCTGGGATCAGAAGTTCACCTTATTGAGGATTTGATGGACCCTTCTGTTCAACATGGAGAACAGGGCATTATGTTCACCACACTAAAGGTGAGTGACAGCAACAGTCCAGTCACATTTTTGTGATGTAGTGGGGAAGGAGTGGAAAAGTAGAGACACCTCTCGGTTTTTCTGTCTCACAGCGTTTCTTATTGCACTGCCATACTTTGTACCATGCTTGAGCTAATAGCTGTATTTGTAATGACCGTGTGTACTGATTTATTGAGTTTCATGTGTATCTGACAATAAACTCATCTGAATCTGAACATGTTTGTAAGGGAGGTTGCATGGTGAATGGAGGCAGCATCAATAGGATGAATGGGGGGGGTAGCGGTTGCATTTAAGTGGGGTAGGGGAATCTAGTCAACAGGAAGATGCTGGTGGGGAGGAGAAAGGGAATTTGTTCATTTGGGTGGTGTGAAAGGAGAGAAGCATGAAAGCAGAATCGGGGGAGGATAGTGGAAGGCAGCTCGCCAGTTTTGTTTGAAGTGTAGGATGATGAAGGAATAAAGCATACACACCTTTACGGCCTGTAATGATTTACTGGTAAGTCATGTGTGCAAGACAAGTGCAAATAATTAAGTAGGAAATACAGAAAACCATGACTAACAATTCTTTGTTTTAATTTCTAGGCCTGTTATTATCAAATTCAGCATGAGAAGCTAACATAGAAGAACAACCCTTCTTGCTGATGGAATGGTCCTTTGCACAATTTGGAGAGCGGGTCTGTGGGCAGGCCAACATAGACACATTACCTCATACACTCATGTATTAGCTCACATAAGCCTGCACATTTAGCATTCTCTCCCCCCGTCCCCATTTCATACCTGATTCCCATCCACTCTCAGCCAAATCATGCCTGTACACCGTTGCTCCTCTCCATATCTAAACAGCCAGCAACTACCCGTCTGACAAATGAAAATCCAGTGATGACATGCTCTGCCGTGTTTTAATTCTGAATATTTGAATGTACATCTTGTTTTACTTGGAATTGGTATTTAATTGAATAATAAAGGGTAAATTGTTACTCTAGGATAAAAGGTTCTGAATGTAGCGGTGTATAGAAGGAAATGCATTAGATTGAAGTATTGTAAATATACATTATGCTGGACTGTTTTGGAAATAGTACATTAATTAAGCATTTGTCAGAAACTTTCTGCACTAGTACCTTGTGCTTCAAGGATGGAAAGTACTGTCACTACCTGGCCACTTGGACCAATAATATTTCATGAGCACAACTCCTTGTCTGTTTGGGATAATACGGGTGTGTGTGTGTGTGTGTGTGTGTGTGTGGCTGACCCGAATGGAGATAAAAATCATGATGTTACTAAGTTAATCTATACAAAATCCATTAAACAGAATACATCTGGAGAGCTGTGCAGTTTTGAGCTTCACATCATAGAAAACATGTTACAGACGGCGTGGTTCGTGCTCTGTAGGAATTGGGATTGTTTTCATTAGAATGGAGGACTGTTGATGGAATGAAACCAAGTAGACAGATACAGGCCATCTCCAATGAGTGGGGGCTTTAGAATGTGCACCAAAAACATAGAGTTTGAGTTTTTTTTTAAGGTGAGTTTTTAAAGTAGGAAATTCTATAACTTAAGACGTGGGTACCTTTTAGTGAATCAGTCACATTGAGGTATTTTCAAGAAGCCAGAATTGAACATTGACAGATTTCAGGGCTACAAGATTTGGTAACAGAATAGGAGGTGTGAAACTATAAGTGGGGTTTGAGCAAATTTTAAAATCCAAGTGTTGCTCAACTGAGAGTAGTGTAGGTCAGTTAGCACAGAAGTGATGGGTGAATTTTTGCAGTGCTTTCGATTGATGTTTTTTAAGGAATAGAATGAACAATGCCAAAGATGAGTATGTTGGGATTCAGCCTAGAGGCAACGAAGATGGGTTATAGCAGCTGCTGGGCTTAGCTGGAGCAGAATGGAATAGTGATGGGGAGGTAGAAGTTTGTAGCCTAAAGAAGGATCTACATCAAAAGTCAAAAGTTCATGTTAGGTTCCAGTTTGCAGCTTGATTCATCTGATACAGCTTATTTCCAGAGGGATGGAGTCAGTGGCAAGGAAGGAATTGTGTCTAAGATGAATGACTTTGATCTTCTGAGTGGTTCGTTGGAAGACATTTCCTATCATTTGATAAGACCATCAGACATGAGCAGAATTGGGCCATTCAGTCTGCCTTGATTTATTCCTCTCAATCCCATTTTCCTGCCTTCTTTGTAACATTTGACACCCTGACTAATCAAGAACCTCTGCTTTAAATATACTCAATTACTTGACCTCCACAGCCATCTGTGGCAGTAAGTTCCACAGATTCACCACCACTTGGCTAAATAAATTTCTCCTCATCACTCTTCTAGATGGACATTCCTCTTGTGCCCTCTGGTCCTAGACTCCCCCAGTACAGGAAACATGCTCTCCTTATCCACTCTATCTAGGTCTTTCAATATTCAATAGGTTTCAATGAGATCCTGCCCCTGCCTCATTTTTCTAAACTCCATTGAGTACAGACCCAGAGCCCTCAATTGGCCTTCAAAGATGACCCTTTCATTCCCAGAATCATTGTTATGAATCTCCTCTGGACCCTCTCCAATGCCAGCACATCTTTTGGATAAGGGGCCCAAAACTGGCCTCAATATTCCAGTTATGGTCTCACCAATGTCTTATAAAGTATTAGCATTACATCCTTGCTCTTGTATTTTAGTCCTCTTGAAAGGAATGAAGGCATTTGCTTTCCTTGCCACTGACTCAGCCTGCAAGTTAACCTTTAGGGAACCCAATGCAAGAACTCCCAAGTCCCTCTGCACCTCTGATTTTTGAATATGCTCCCCATTCAGAAAATAGTCCACACCTTTATTCCTTCTACCAAAGTGCATGATCATACACTTTCCTACATTTGTTCCATCTGCCACTACTTTGCCCATTCTCCCAAACTATCTAAATCCTTCAGCAGACTCCCTACTTCCTCACCTACCTGTCCCTCCATCTAACTTTGTATCATTCACAAACTTGACCACAAAGCCATCAAATCTATCATCTAAATTACTGAAATACAAAGTGGAAAAAAAAAACTGGTTCCAATACCAACCTCTGCAGAACTAGTCACCAGCAGCCAACCAGAAAAGGCTCCCTTCATTCCCACTCTTTGCCCCTACAAGTCAGTTAATCTTCTATTCATGCTAGTATCTTTCCTATAATACCATGGGCTCTTCTGTTAAGCAGCCTCGTGTCCAGTACCTTGTCAACAGTCTTCTGAAAATCCAAGGAAACAACATCAATTGACTCTCCTTTGTCTATTCCACCTGTCATTTCCTCAAAGACTTCCAACAGATTTGTCAGGCATGATTTCCCCTTAAACCACTGGCCTGTTTTATCATTTGCCTCCAAATACCCTGAAACCTCATTGTTACTAATGGACTCCAGCATCTTCCCAGCTACTGAAGCCAGTCTAACTGGCCTATAATTTCCTTTCTTCTGCTCTTCCCTTCTTGAAGAGTGGTGTGACATTTGTGATTTTCTAGTCTTCCAAAACCATTCCAGAATCCATTGATTCTTAATCATTACTAATGCCTTCACAGCTACCTCTTTCAGAACCCTGAGGTGTAATTCATCTGATCCAAGCAACTTGTCTACCTTCAGACCATTCAGCTTCCCAAGCACCTTTTCTTTAGTAATAGCACCTACTCGCTTCTGCCCCTGACACTCTTGAATTTCTGGCATGCTGCTGGGTTCTTCCACAGTGAAGACTGATGCAAAACACTTATTCTGCTTGTCTGCTATTTCTTTGTCCCACATTACTACCTCTCCAGCATCATTTTCCAGCAGTCCAATATCCACTCTCATCTCTTTGTTTTACTCTTTATATATCTGGAAGTGGGGGTAGAACTTTGGTATCCTTTTATATTTTTGGCTAGCTTGCCTTCATACTTCATCTTTTCTTTCCTTACTGTCTTTTTCAGTTGTCTTCCATTGTTTTTTTTTTAAGCTTCCCAATCCTCTAACTTCCCACTAATTTTTGCTCTATTATATGCCTTCTCTTTTGCTTTTCTGCTGTCTTTCACTTCCTTTGTCAGCTACAGTTGCCTCATTCTCCTTTTTAAAATACTACTTCATCTTTGGGGTGTTTCTATCTTGTGCCTTCTGAATTGATCCCAGAAATCCCAACTATTGCTGTTCTGCTGTCATCCCTGCTAGTGTCTCCTTCCAGTTAATTTTGGCCAGTTCCCCTCTCATGCCTCTAATTACATTTACTCCACTGTAATACTGATACATCTGACTTGGATTTCACCCTGCAGAGGGAGATGATGATCATGCTATGATCACTGCCTCTTAAGCGTCCCTTTACCTTGAGCTCCATCAAATCTGGTTCATTACACAACACCCAATCCAACTTTTCCTTATCTTCTAGTGATCGAGAAAGCCACCTCATGGGCTTTCTGCAAACTCCCTCTCTTGGGATCCTGCACCAACCTGATTTTCCCAACCTACTACCTGCATTTTGAAATCCCCCATGACTATCATAACTTTTTACATGCCTTTACCAAAGTATCTCCCATTGTAATTTGTATCCCACATACTTGCTTCTGTTCAGAAGCCTGTGTATAAACTCCTATCATAAGGGTCTTTTACCATTGCATTTTCTGAACTCTGCCCACAAAGATTCTATTCTTCTGATCCTATGTCACCCCTTCCTTCGGATTTGATTTCATTTTTTTTACCAACAGAGCCACCCACCTCCTCTACCTACCTGCCTGTCCTTTTGATACAATGTGTATCCTTGGATGTTAAGATCCCTAATATCATGAATACAGCAGAACGAAACAGTGTTCCTTGGGGTCAAGGTGCAAAACATACAAAGCATATTCAAAATAGAAGCAAACAAGTAGTCATACAAAAAAACATAATGTATAGCCCAAGTCCTGCAAATTTATGGTGCAATTCTCAGCAGTGCACAAACATTCAGGAGCAATCCAACTTGTCATTCTACCACTTGAACACTGGAGGGCAGCACTGACAGGAGAGAGAGTCCCACCAGTGTTGTGATAACTTGAGAATGGAGGGGCCAAAAAAAAAGCAGCTTGCAATTAATATTGTTTTAAGATGCTGAGGAACTGCCTCCAGGTGAGAAATAGGGACTCACCTGGTCCCTGAACTCCTCCATCCTGATCAAAAAGGCACAACAACGCCTTTATTTCCTGCAGAACATGAAGAAAGCTCGCCTCTGTCCCAGGATACTGACTGACTTTTATCACTGTACCATTGAGAGCATACTCACCAACTGTATCTCAGTGTGGTATGGCAACTGTCCTGTATCGGACCGCAAAGCACTCCAGCATATGGTGAAAACTGCCCAGTGGATTATCGGCACCCAATTGCCCACCATTGAGAACATCTACCATAAATGCTGCCTGGGTAGGGCGAAAAGCATTATCAAGGATGCATCTCACCCTAACCATGGACTTTTTACTCTCCTCCCATCCGGTAGGCGCTACAGGAGCCTCCGCTCCCGCACCAGCAGGCACAGGAAGAGCTTCTTCCCTGAGGCTGTGACCCTGCTGAACCTCACATCACAGCGCTAAGCAGTATTGCATCTGTATTGTACTGTCTCAGTACTTTTATATTTGTGTGCTGTAGCACTGTTTTTATTCGCAGTTATTTTGTAAATAACACTATTCTTTGCATTTCTGGTTAGATGCTAACTGCATTTCATTGGCTTTGTATCTGTACTTGGCACAATGACAATAAAGTTGAAATCTAATATCTAATTTAGATGAGAGCCAAAGATTGACTTGGAAACAACAGAATGAAAATAGACACCACAGTGTTGCAATTGGTAAGTTGCTATCTCGTCTGGGTTCAGTCCTGACCTTGGGTGCTGTCTGTGACTGCATGGGTTTCCTCATGATTTTCTGCTATCAGTGTGCAGTTTGGTAGATTAATTAGCCATGGTAGTGTGTCGGTAATTGGCCTGTAGAGTCAGTGAGTGGTAGAATCTGGGATGAGTTGATCAAACTGTGAGAAATAGAATTGGATTAGAAAAGGATGAACATAAAGTGATGCTTGATAGTTGATGTAGTCTCAGTAAGGTATGCTGTTTGATTCTGGTACCCCCTTGTTAAAGAGGAAAATAATCACTGGCTCCCTGAGTCTTGCGAGGGCGAGAGTACTGTTGGTTTCCTCAATCCTGGAAGGGGTGATAAGTTCAAGTGATGCCATCTCTCTCTGCCCCTGAAATAGATATCTGCAAGAAAACTCTCCCCTACAGTGAAAGGCCTCCTGTTCTATTTTCTGATTTTCATATCCTCAGCACTATCCACAGGCCTGTTGTTTCCTTGCATGATTCCCCCCCCCATCTCTCCCCCTTTTTAAATGTCTGATTTGGAGTGATTAAAGCGCATTGAATTCTCAACTTCGTGTAGAAATGGAAAAAGGAGTTTGATTCTTAGTAATCATTCTTTGCAATTAATTCTTCCTGAATGGATTACTCCTGTCTTCCCAAAGTACTTCCGGATACTTTGCAGTTCATAATGCTGTAACTCTTTATTTCTGTGTTTCCATTGTCCAGCTTTGGGAGGGTAAATTCTGCAAGTCCATAGAAGAAAGTGGATCACGGGAGCAAAGTATCACTTTTTTTGTGGTCAGTCAGTTGCACTTTGCTCTAAGTCAGGATTGTGGCCTCAACCCACTAGAAGTCTAAGCACACAATGTCTCATATTGGCACTTTCACTTAGTCTGGGAAGTTTTGGGTTAGACCATAAAACATAGGAGCAAAATTGGGCCATTTGACCCATCTATCTGCTCCTCCATTCAATCATGGTTGATCCTTTTCTCACCCCCTTCCTCAGCCCCACTCCCCGGCCTTCTCCCCGTAACTTTTGAGGCCGTGTCCAATCAAGAACCTATTTTGTAGATTGTAGGTGAAGATGATATGGTAAACTCCTTTTTGGAGGGACAATTTTGGTGGCATTGCACCAAAACCACCAGAAGCATTTTCTCCAATATTCTTGTTAATGTTCATCCCCCAGTCAACATAAAATCTGACTTACCTGGTTTGTTCTCATGGACTGGTCTGTCTGAACTTCTATTCAGATTGTCTGCTGGGTTCCTGACCTCAGACCTGAGACCATACTTCACACTAATGAACTGATTGATTAATGCTTTCAGGTGTAGTGAAGGCATCTGCAGAATTCAAACTTTTCTCTCTGGTTTTGGACCAGAGGTGTGAGAAATTTATTTTGTTGAATTGTTCTTTTACCAAGTGGACAGAAGGAAAAAAAGGAAGAGTTTACTACCTTTTGGAGCCCACTGTTTCTGAAGAGTCAATTTTAGCACTTCATTATGTAATTGATGCTACCATTCAGATAAATGAGGATTTCTAAGAAATATTTAATTTGAAAAGAATAAACTTGGAGCTAAACAAATAATCTCAAACTGTTTTCTTTATTTTGCTTATCTGCCAAAATGCTGCTGCACGCAATTGACCATTATTTTTCTGGTTAGCAAAACTTGCCTACAACATTACACTACAGTAACAGCAATCTTAACCCAAGGCTAGGCATTTTTAACAGATGAAGGAATTTAATTTAGTCTCCCTGCTTTTTCATCCTTATCACCTCCATCGCTATTTGTTTAGTTCCCTTCTAAACCACGAGCAGATACAGCTCTTGCAGAGAAAGTAGACTATGAATATTAAACACTGTACAAAATTCCTCTTACCACACCCTCTAGGATGAAGTTCTCCCTGCCATCTGTTTCTCAGATGGGGTGGCAATCTGTCCTGTTCGCAGTGCCAAAGAGTGCTTAACCATCACTGGATCTTCAGCACATTCCCAATTATGACCCTATCTTGTCTACCCCCTCATTGCATCATTTACCCCCCCCCCCAAGTCTCTACCACTTTGCTGCTTTCTCCTGGGGAGTTGCAGTTCACTGAGCCGAGTTACCTTTCAACATTTAACATATTTGAAACGACTAAGCTTCCTTGAATGTATATTTAACATAATATTGACTGACATCCTGTTTGAGTATCCTGGTGTTGACAAGTTCTATAAATGCTGGTGTCTTTTAATCTCGACTGAAAACCATTTGAATGCCCTCGCCCTTGGTTCTTCTAACTCTGCAGGGTGCTTGTCCTAGAAATCATCGCTTGGTTCCTTGTCATTGAAACCTTTCCATCCCAGCTAGATCGACGGGCTTCTGCTTCTAGGATGGCTGAGATCTCCCACAGCAGCAGATCAAGCATCTTATCGAGCTGGCTGCTCCAATTTTCACAGGGCCTTCCCTTGGGCAGTCTGCCTGATGTCTCCTCTCCATAACACTCTGCCTACTTGAATGCCTGTGTTGATTGCTGTAGGGAGAATTGACACACAGGCATGGGTGGTCAGAATGTGCTTTATTCTCTTACCATGAGTTTACAAAGAATTTTAATTGCTTTTTAAAATTTTTGCTGTTTTGTGTATTGTTGGCATTGAGCATGAAGTATTGCAGGAAACTGGCCAACCTCTGAATTATGACATTAATTTATCATAGTATTCTCCATTGATTCCCCTCTCCCTCCCCAATAGTGAAAAGTAGCCTCACTTCGACCCAACTGCCAGAAAATGACAATTACTCTAAGATGACACAATTGGATCCTGACATGACTCCATTGTTTACAAAGACTTTGGTAATGAGAAGATGACCCGATGCACCAAGTAACCAAAAATAAATGATGGAAATGAAAAGCAGAGCATTACAAAGCCTGTTGGACAGGAACCCTGCAGAGAGTCTTAAGTGCTTTATCTCTGTAAAATATGCCTCAGTGGTTTACAGTATCCTGTTTATTAATAAAGATTAATATTTTGTATTGTGAAAATTGTTTAAAAAGATTTAATTCTGAAGTATGTACAGAGCTGTTTAGAACTGATGCTATATACTGGAGTGCTTCACAGTACATTGAACTGTTGTAACCTACTTGGTGGCAATAAAGTGGAAATATGGTTTTCTTCATACCACTATATTGTTTTGTACTTGCATAAAGGAGAAACAATGGTTGGTTAAGTTTAAAAAAAACAGCATCTTGTCTGCTGAAGCTTCAGTTCCTCAAGCATCTGAATGAAAATGACAAGTAGCAGGCAAACCTCCTTAGGTGAAAGAGACAAGATGTGTGTGCACTGTTGTCATCTTCATGCACTACCAGATTAAAATCTTGAGTTGGATTGGGATGTTGAACAGACTGTATTCAGAGTTAGTCTGTTCCTTTATTCACCCTTGCACAGGTGTGTTTAACCTTGCTCCATTACTTCCAGTTCTCACTAGCATACGCTCTTTCCCCTTACAAATCATCGCTGAGTTCCCCTCAATCTGTATATCCTCAACCTGGGATTCCCACTTTGTCCATCCCAAACACATTGGAATATAAACCACTTCCCCTTTCCAACTAGTCACCAAGTCCCACACATAAAAGTTGCTGGTGAACGCAGCAGGCCAGGCAGCATCGACGTTTCTCGGCCTGCTGCGTTCACCAGCAACTTTTATGTGTGTTGCTTGAATTTCCAGCATCTGCAGAATTCCTGTTGTTTTTAGTCACCAAGTCCAACCACTTTCCCTGAAATGTGAGTCTTCTGTTACTCTCTGATATTTTTTTGCCAATTTTTATTTAGGATAAAGGATACTGTGCATAGATGAGAAAACACAATTAAGGATACAGTCAGATTAGCCATGTTAGAGCAGGCTTGAGGGGCCAGGAGACCAACTCCTATTTTGTATGCTCATTTCCTGACTGAATTGATCATGGTGACTTCCCTGTTATGTAGAAGTTCTGTAATCTGGTGCTAGGACTACAGGGACAGAAAATTCAGATTAGTGCCATCTGTCTTTCAAGTACCTAGGGTGGTGGGTATCTTGGATTGATCTGAAAGCAGATGATGCAGACTTGAGCCAAATGGAAATTAACTAGACACGGACAAAGAGTTAGAATGCAATTCAACCTAATAATATTTGAAATAACTCTTACCATAAAGTTCATGCAGGGGTGCAGTGCTGCCGAAACTCACTGGAGCAGTGCTCCGGCACCTCTGTAAAAAAAAGTCAAAATAAACAAGCGGGGAATTTAACAGCGGCCGCATATTAAATAAAGGGAATGTTATGGAAGCGGGGGTTGGGGAGAAGGGTTGGTGGCTGGTGGGGAAAATACCACTAATAACATTAGGATATTTGATCGTTTTTGGAGAAATCCTGGAGCTGTGACTGTTTTGTGAAATTCCTCCTCACTTGACCCGTTGTCCCAGCAAACCCTGCTGTAACCTCCCGCCGCTTCACAGATCCTCCGTCTCTCTCCCTGTTTGAGCATTGTTCACCGAGAAAATAAAAATTTTAGATCCTTTGAAAAGTGGAATGTCGCTTGCCGAAGTGAGCCGTAAGGTCGGTAAGAATGAATCGAGCATTCACACAATAAAGCAGAAAGAAGCTGAAATTCGTGGAAGTGTTAGTGCTACCCCTACAGCGGCAAAAATGGTCTCTCTGGTTTGTGATAAAGTGCTCGCAAAGACTGAGAAAGCATTAAGTGTGTGGCTAGAGGACATGAAGCATATTAAAAAAATGGTATCGACATTGGATACCATTCCCGCACTAGTGCTACAGTGATAATTAATCACATAACACTTAATATGAAAAAAGAAAATTTGCCAGCATATCAAACAGATAAATGGCAAATTTTCTGTTCTAATTGATGAATCAACAAGCCTGAGCATTAAGACTGCCCTAACAGTTTATTTGAAATGTGTAAGTGGTAAGGAAGGTGATCCCCATTTTATGTTTTTAGATCTAATTGAACTGCCTGATCAGAAAGCTGCAACTATTGCTAATCATCTATTGAACTGTCTCAATAACCATGGGTTTGATGACACTTACTTGAAACAGAACCTTGTAGCATTTGTTAGTGATGGGGCAAGCGTAATGCTTGGTGTCAAATCTGGTGTTGCTACAATTCTTAAGGAACATGTGATAATTTGGCACTGTCTTAATCACAGATTAGGATTTGCAGTAGGTGATTCGGTGAGAGAAATTCAGGGAATAAATCATTTTCAATCATCTGTGGACAAATTATAGAGTATAATTTGTCCACAGATGATTGAAAATGATTTATTCCAGTTTACAGTAGATCACCTCTAAATCAAAAGGAACTGTCTGAATGTGCCTCTCAACTAGAACAACAAATTTGCAAAATAGGCCGTGTTCTGGGCACCAGGTGGGTAGCTAGCTCGTTTTGAACAGTTTCAGCAGTATGGCAAAATTATGAAGTGCTGTGTTTTCATTTTGAAAAAGTAATGAAGGATTAAGCAAGATCTGGGAGTGACAGAAAAACCTATAAAGCTCTGTTGAAAAAACTCTCTTCAGAACAGCTTCTATTGGACTTAGCTCTAATGTATGACACATTGCATGAACTTAGTTTACTGTCAGAGTATTTACAGAAACACACTACTATGATTATTTATACAGACAAACTGATCTAACAGAGCTTAAGATCACTGCATGGACTGAAAGAGCAACCTGGTACAAAAACTCTAGAAGCTCAAGAGGCAGTTGAAAGGGGAAGTTTGGAGAAATACCTTAACAAGCAACAACAAAATTGTCTCCATTAATTATCTACAGTTTCTTACTAGTCTTATAAACAATCTGCTTCACCCTATGTTCATGGCAACATCCTTGAAAGGTTCCCAAACTTCTAAACCTCGGTATGTATAAATCCCTGCTAAATGAAATGTGTGTCCTTGATAAAGATAACTGGCCTGCTGAAATACCACCTAATTATGGAGAAGCTGCAATGTCATCTCTCTGTAAGAGGTTTAAGCTTTCTTCTTCCTCTGTAATAAATGCCTTCAGAGATTATGTGGAGGATCGTGGATGCTGCATCCCCCAAGATTTACGCCCATTATTGAGCTGTTCACAAGTTATTCCTATTAGTACTGCTGAGTGTGAGAGAGGATTCAGTCACATGAACCTGATAATAACAACAACACACTCAAGAGTTCTCATAAATAATGTATCAGCACTTATGTTTGTTAAGCTACACGGACCTCCTCTAGTTCAGTGGAATCCTGAGCTGTATGTCACATCAAGGCTGTGGTACCACAGATCAGCAGATGACACCAGGACAAGAGTTGCTTCAGACCCCCAAATACGTATTACGCCTGACCCTTTGTGGAAATTATTGTGAGACTTCTCATTGGTGGCATTTAGTAAGAAGGTAATTACTTTTAAATTGGTAAAATACATGATTATCGTCTTTTTCTTTACTTGCTTGTGTTACGTACCCCGTAACTGGGTTGCCAAACCAGCAGAAACGGACCACTTAGTTGGATTACTGGAACTAAGAAAGTTTTATTAAAGAAATAAGTAACACAGTACTCTAAACATAAGGATATAAATGCAACAGGTTAGCAATGATAAAACACACATGTACACAGAACTAGGATAATAGGAATCAATCAAGCTCTGTCACAGTCTAGGGGTAAAATGATCAGTCTCAAGTGACACAGAGTTCAGTTCAGTTTAGCTCAGTTCACAGTAATCGCTGTTGTGCCATTGGGGAGAGAGAATGAATATGCAAATCGGATTCAGACCGACCTTTGTTCTTCGCAGTTGGCTTTCGGCGCGAGCCCTTTTTAATGTCTTCTGAGGTCACCGACTGTGACCCCTCCGTTCCGGATACAATCGTTCTTCTGCGGTGAATCCGGCACCCAGGCAAGGGTGGACACGCACACCAGGTTCCCGCCGATCATACCTTCTCACCCTGTGCGTCTATGGTCGGTCCCGCGACCAAACCTCCAAAACTCCCACCAACTTGTGGAGGCACACCGAACTTGCAGGGTCTCGTTATCTCGTGGTGTCGTGGTGTGTGTTGCCTTAGCGAACCTGTTCCTTTTATCCCCCTGCTGGGGTATCGCCTGTCCATCAAACTTCAAACACTTCGGGTTCAAAGCAACCCGTCTGACAATACTCGGAACTGTGTCTTCTTTCGTTATCTCTCTTGTCTCCCATTAACATGTCTGAATGTTCCCCCATTGTCTTTCTTATCAGCCTCAATCTTCTGATAACTTGGTATTTTGTCACACTTGATAATTATATTTTATGATAATTAGGGAGTGCAACCGTGCAATACTTTGTCATATTATTAAATTAAGTATTATATGTTTTATTGTACCAGTTATACACTGAAATGTAGTGATAGGCTATAATCTTGTTAGTCTTAACTATCACTATATTTCTGTGGAGCTGTGGAATTCATATATTTCTTTCATCTTGGTTTAGTGCTTGACATTATAAGAAGCCCTATTTATATATATATGTCACACCCAATTTGTGTACCTGCTCATTACACGAATGGGGCAAAGAAGTTGCCCAGTACATGAAACGAGCAGGTGCACAAATTGGGTGTGACATATATCTCTGGCTATCCATCCCATAGGATGATGACGGTTCCTTTCAGTCAGTTAGTGGGGTGGTACCCCACTCCTCAGAAAGGAACAGCGTGTGCGTGAATGGATTTTAGGTGAGTAGGGGGTTTGCACAGGTCCAGACCCACCCTCTCGACATCCCCTCCCGGATCCAGCGTCATGGTGGGGTCCAAGACAGCTGGGGGAAGTTCTGTTGCAATGAATGGCCAGACCAAGCTTCGATGCAAGGGATGCCCTTTCCATGCTTCATGGCACGTGTTTGCTAGATGGCCATTGACCCTACGAGAGGGTTCATCTGTCCTTTGACCGGTCTTGTTTTTCGTCCTGCAGGGTGTCTAGCCACCCTCCTCACCAGGCAAGCCTGGTGGGGGAGCCGGTTTAGTCGCCGACCACCTGACCATGCGACAGGTAGTACTGGGTTACATGGTACCAGTAGCACTCAGACGAGTGACCTGGCTGATATATATATATATATATATATATATATATATATATAGAGAGAGAGAGAGAGAGAGAGAGAGAGAGAGGATAAAGGAAACGGCAAGCATTTTGTCAGCTCTGGCACCTAAAAAATTAGCACTGCACGCCTGATTGGCATCTATCTGAAAACTGTTCAGTGGGGTCAATGGATTTCCTCCTGCAGCCTCTTCTGAAGCTGGCCACATTTTACAAAAGATTACTCCAGTCCTCCCATTAGAATAGGTTCTATTTCACTATTTAAAATTTAAAGTTGTTCCTATCTTGGTTTTTTCCCCTGACAATGTTGAATACATTCATTAAATCTGATCAAACGTAATAAATAATAGGACTTGTATTAAGTGCAATTATGTACTGTACTTTAAAAGTAGGGTCACATAGAAAACCTACCAGCAGTGAGATGAAGGGCCAATAATCTGCTTTAGTAACATTGGCACCCTCAATAGATTAACACTCTCCCATTTCCCAGGTCTGGACCCTGCCATTGAGTTTCAATCCAGCTTCTCTGGAAAAGGAAAGTGGGGAGATCAAGAACGTTGTTGAGGCCTGGAAGAGGCTGGAAGACCTTAGGAGGGGCAAGCAGATGTGGAAGAGAGATCAAAGGCCTCCCTGAGTGACTGCAGGGAGAATCACCAGGGCTGGCGTGCCTGAAATAACATGTTGTTTACAATATATATAAATGACTTAGACGAGGGAATTAAATGCAGCATCTCCAAGTTTGCAGATGACACGAAGCTGGGCGGCAGTGTTAGCTGTGAGGAGGATGCTAAGAGGATGCAGGGTGACTTGGATAGGTTGGGTGAGTGGGCAAATTCATGGCAGATGCAATTTAATGTGGATAAATGTGAGGTTATCCACTTTGGTGGCAAAAACAGGAAAACAGATTATTACCTGAATGGTGGCCGATGAGGAAAAGGGGAGGTGCAACGAGACCTGGGTGTCATTGTACACCAGTCATTGAAAGTGGGCATGCAGGTACAGCAGGCGGTGAAAAAGGCAAATGGTATGCTGGCATTCATAGCAAGAGGATTCGAGTTTAGGAGCAGGGAGGTACTACTGCAGTTGTACAAGGCCTTGGTGAGACCACACCTGGAGTATTGTGTGCAGTTTTGGTCCCCTAATCTGAGGAAAGACATCCTTGCCATAGAGGGATTACAAAGAAGGTTCACCAGATTGATTCCTGGGATGGCAGGACTTTCATATGATGAAAGACTGGATGAACTAGGCTTATACTCATTGGAATTTAGAAGATTGAGGGGGGATCTGATTGAAATGTATAAAATCCTAAAGGGATTAACTATGCTCCTTCAACATCACATTAAAATATGACATAAAAGACTAACACCCTCTGGGACTGTTCTTGATGCAGTTCAGATGATAAGCGAGGAACTCATTGAAGGCCTGGATGGAGTAAATGCCGAGAGGGTGTTCCCATGACAGGTAGAGTTGAAGAGCCAAGGCCACAGCCTCAGAATAAAGGGGCATCCATTTAATGAACCTGTGGAATTTGTTGCTATGGAAGGCATATTGAGGCCAAGTCATTGGGTGTACTTTGGACAGAGATTGATGGTTCCTGATTAGTAAAGGGGTTAAAGGTTACAGGAAAAAGACAGGAAATGTGGTTGAAAAAATACTGATTGAATAGTGGAGCTGACTCAAATGGTTTAATTGTGCTCTGATATCATATGGACATTGCGTTACTAGGACAACTTTAGTCTCCATCCAATTAGAGACATTCACTCTGTTCTCATCACCCCTTCCTAGAACATTCCTGAAGCATTTTTCACTGCTTCGGTTTTAATAATGCACCTGAAATATTTATTATGTTTCCTCTCCATATAATGCAGTCTAACCTGCTGAGCATTTACAACATTTTCTGTTTCATTCCATCACGCAGTGCCATCAGGGCTAATCTCCAACACACACTTCAATGCGATCTTGAAGGTGTCTGTTTTGGCCCATTGACTCTGCACTAGCTCCCAGACTAATTTTCCCTTAAGCTATTCTCTCAACATTCCCATCAGCTCACTCCCCAAATTCTATCACCCACCTACACTAGGGGCAACTTAGACTAATCCTACATTAATCCATTTTTTATTTGCCCCACATTCTCAGCAAGCTCCCACAGACTCTCCCGCTCACCCACACACTAAAGGCAACTTACAGTGGTCAATTACCCTACAAACTGGCACATCTTTGGGGTGCAGGAGACCCGGAGCACCCGTGGGAAACCCATATTATCAGAGGGAGAAAGTTCAAACCCCATACACGCAGCGTCTGAAATCACAAATGACCTCAGGTTGCTGGTGCAAGGAGGCATCAGCTCTGTTAGTAGCGTCACTATGCTGCCTATCTATTGATCAGTATTCCATAACATTTCTCAATTTGCTCCTTCTCTGTGCTTTGATTATACCTTCACTGGACTCATTGAAAATCAAGAATGCCCTCTACTTACACAAGAGCAATTCCTTCCTGATCCCAGGTTGGATCTTCCTCTTCTTTTAACTATACTTTTATAAATATGTTTCCTTTTATGTGGCTTGTTAATTCTTTGTCTTTCTCTGTTCTTCATTTCTATGAAGAAACTATAAAGCTATAAAGAAGGCAAGACAGTGGCTATATTTCCTTAGGAGTTTGAGGAGATCTTGTTTGTCAATGAAAACACTCAAAGACTTCTATTAATGTACCGTGGAGAGCATTCTGACTGGCTGAATCACCGTCCTGTGTGGAGGGGCTACTGCACAAGATCAAAACCAGTTACAGAACCTTGTAAAATTAGTCACCTCTATTATGGGTACCGGCCTCTGTAGTATCCAAGACATCTTCAAGGAGCGGTGCCTCAGGAAGGTGGCATCCATCATTAAGGATACCCATTGCCAGGATGTGCCCTCTTCACACCGTCACCATCGGGAAGGAGGTACAGAAGCCTGAAGGCACACGCTCAGTGATTCAGGAACACCTTCTTCCCCTCTGCCATCCAATTCCTAAATCAACATTGAACCCTTGAACACTACCTCACTTCTATTTTTCTGTTACTTTGCATTACTTATTTTAACGTAATAGACAAATCTATACTTAATGTAACTCAGATTTTTTCCTCATATTTATTTATCATGTACTTTATTGTACTGCTGCCATAAGGTTAACAAATTTCACAACATATGCCGGTGACATTAAATCTGATTCGGAATCTGTTTCCCTGCTGTCTCTCAGTACTTGGCCAGCTTTGATGTACATGACGCCAGCTGGCCCATGTCTTACTTGCACTCTGATTATTGCTGTCAGTCACCACCAGATGACCTTCCAGTGTCACAGACACCCCTCTTGGCCAAGTGAAATGACCCGGGTCACTCCCTTTTGATGCAATTGTGCATTTTCTACTTCCCTTTTCTTGATAGTAAAGAAGGAGATCTTGCCCTTTCAGTCGGAAGCCTGGAAAATGATTCAGTGTCCAGCAGTCCATTGACCAGAGACTGGAAGCCTGTTGTATTCAGCCATTGCCTTGCCTGTGTCATCTGGATTTAAAACGTTAGTGGCTGGACAAGTTGTTTATCGACATGGAGAGCAGACTTCAATGCTAGTTGGCATCGAGGAGACCTTGGAAAGGAACGATGAATTCCTAATCTTTTGGATAAATCAGAAGAGAGAAGCTGTGAAGGAATGAAGTCTTCTGTTGCCAAGGATACAGAACCAAAGTTAACAACATTAGAATAAAAGACAGTGCCAGGCACAAAGCTAAGACACTTCATCAGGCTTCTCCAGTTTGGTCACATACTGTATGGTTAATCTGCTTATACAGTCACCAGAGTACAGCGCCTGGGAGCTTGAGGCCATCAGCCAAGCTGCTGCCAACACAACCACTGTGACTGTGTTGGAAACGGAGGCCAGCTGGACTCTCAGGTCCTCCTGTCTCCTTTGGAGGTCCCCACAGGCATTGTGTACCAGCCGCTCAGTTTGAAGAATCAGCACCGTCTCGCATTCCCTCAACCAGGCGATAAGGCAGTTGGCACCGCCACTTATCTCTGCTAGCACCAACTCCCCATTCTTCTGTAGAGACACGGCCTTCTGCTCCAGCATCCCGAGGGCAGCAGAAAGATTGGCGTTCGCAATTGAAACACCAGACCCATCAGGTCCAGCCTGTACTGAGTGGAAGGAGTGGCTCGGCTTCCCCTGACTCCAGCCGCAAATAGCCAATGGCTCCTTAAGGCCGCGGGTGACACAGGCCAGGGTCCTGTGGGGAGTCAGGCTGGAAGCCTGCCCCAAGGCTGGAGATCTGCTCCAGAAAACCAAGGATGGCCCTGTTGTTCAGAATCCGGCCGCAGATCCCTGCAGATCCTGTGGACTGTCTGGCACTCAGCACTTCGCCTTTTGGCCAGCACTGTCCGCCGGACCAATTAAACCGGGAACCTGCAGAAGGTTGAGCTTGGTGTATCGGTCCAGGCAAACGGAACAGGTCAGGAGCTGCTCTGTGAGGTGATGGTTTATGTCTTGCTCAGTGCACCCTGTTAACAACAGAAACACAGTCACTGCCACTCTTGTGTACCACATTGAAACTCTGCCACTCATTGTACTTCAATCTATAAAGCACAAGAGGAACACAGCATGGATTAAGCCTGTCTTGTAACAGTCAACAACCTGGGAATGACTTTGATTTTGATAAAATCAGGCCAGAAGATGGAATAACCTGAGTTACTGATCCTGGTTGTGTGTAGCTGTGTACAATGCTTTGTGCTGCATCCTCAGCAGAGGCCAGCTCGCCTTCCTCCCAGCTCTGGAACTTAGTTAATGCAAGTACACTCCTCCAGGTCAAAATATTGCTCCTTTTGTTACTTACTGCCTTTTTCCGTTACCAACTGTTCACATTCACTCCCTCCCTTTGGTTCATCCCTTGTGATTGTTTCTTCTCATTTCATATTAATCCAGTCCATCTCTTTTCCACCATTTCTGTCTATGTACTTCATACTGTTGTGCATTTAATATTCATGTAACCTTGTAAATATACTGTTTGATTAAGCACTCTGGTTCATTTAAATAACTCACTCTGGATTAAATGTAAAAACACATGAATTGCATACATCATGACACTACCGTGTGATACATGCATGCCTTGCTTAAAGTACAGTACAAGTTAAGACTCACATCTCTTCCGCTCTCTTGCTTTCCTTTGAATTAATTTCCTGTTTTGAAGTTACAAACATAAGTGGTGACAAGGTATTTTTAAAGCTAACCCAAGATGGCTACTGACCTATTGAACTGCATTAGAGTTTTTAAAAAAGCACAGTGAGGAATAATCAAGTAAAATATCAGTACAGCACGTGCAGAGACAGTAAACTTCAAAAAAACAAGGCAGAAAACGAAAGAATTCATAGGTTCATAAACAGTGAGCACCAGGTGATAATAATCATACATAAAAAGAGCAGAAATGACTGGCAACATTATAAAGGTAGATGTGTTTGATTGCTCAGTGGGTAACTGGCTCATGTATACTGAGCTAATTGAGCAGTATTTTGAAGCAAATGAAATAGCCAATGAGAAATAAGTACTAATTTTGCTGAGTGCATACAGTTTGATATGAAGTTTGATTGCTTGAGCCAAACCAGCGGAAGTGAGCTTTGCTAATATTCTGAAAGTAATGTAGGAACATTTAGAATCGAAACCATTGTTGATTGCAGAACACTTTAGGTTATATAAGTGGAATCAAAAGGAAGGGGAGTCCATTTCAGTATACATGGCTGAATTGAAGAAATTGTCTGAACATTGTCAGTTTAGTGACGGGCTTAAAGATGTACTAAGAGGTCATAGAAACACAGAAAACCTACAGCAGACTACAGGCCCTCCAGCCTACAATGCTGTGCCGAACATGTACTTACTTTAGAAATTACCAAGGCTTACCTATAGCCCTCTATATGTCTAAGTTCTGTGTATCTATCCAGGAGTCTCTTAAAAGACCCAATCGTATCTGCCTCCACCACTGTCACCGGCAGCCTATTCCACGCACTCACCACTCTCTGTTTAAAAAAAACTTACCCCTGACATCTCCTCTGTACCTACTTCCAAACACCTTAAAACTATACCTTCTCTTGTTAGCCTTCTCAGCCCTGGGAAAAAGCCTCTGACAACCCACACAATCAATGCCTCTCATCATCTTATACACCTCTATCAGGTCACCTCTCATCCTCCGCCACTCCAAGGAGGAAAGACCAAGTTCACCCAACCTATTCTCATGAGGCATGCTCCCCAATCCAGGCAACATCCTTGTAAATCTCCTCTACACCCTTTCTATAGCTTCCACATCCTTCCTTTAGTGAGGTGACTAGAACTGAGTACAGTACTCCAAGTGGGTACTGACCAGGGTCCTACATAGCTGTAGCATTACCTCTCGGCTCTTAAACTCAATCCCACGGTTGATGGCCAATGCACCGTATGCCTTCTTAACCACAGAGTCAACCTGCGCAACAGCTTTGAGTGTCATTTAGTTTGTGGAATCTTACAAGAAGCATTCAAAATCAGCTCCTAATGGAAGCAAAACTTACATTTAAAAGAGCAGTTGAAATCGCTGTTTCAATGGAAAGAGCAGACAGTTGCATTCAGAAATGAAAGTGGGTATGAACAAAATTGCAATGTCTGAACAGAAACCGGCCTGGCTGGATAAATTGTACAGTATTATCATTGTGGCAGGGGCTCACATACATCAAACCAAAGCAGGTTTAAAGGGGAAACTTGTAGAAAATTCAACAAAGTCGGTCACAAACAAAGAGCATGTCAGGCAGACAAAGAGAACTTAATTACACAGAGAAGAGAAAAAGATAAAGTCAGGTTGCAGTTTCTAAAAGAGTGTTAATCTGCATGCTGTTGATGAAAAATCTGGTAATGATAAGAATGACACAGGACTGAGTAGCCTTGAGATTTACAAAAAACAACAGACAAGCAATCTGGTTTATACCAGAAGTGTACAACAAATTAAGTAAAGTTGATTTGGACACTAGATCAGCTTTTCCAGTCATCCTACAAAATGAGTTTGAACAGCATTACAAAGGTACTAAACTGAAGTCTGCAAATATCCAACTAAAAACTTATACTGGAGAAAAGAAAACTGCAGGAATGACAGTCATAATAGTGAAATACAACAACCAACAAGCCACATTGGGTCTATACATGGTAAAAACAGGAGGTCATGTAATGTGGGATTGTGATTGACTGAGACAACTACAACTTGATTGGAGATCCATCCACCATTTGCATGCCACATCCCCAGCAATAGAGCTAACTGAAAGTGAATTAAGAAAGCAATTGGATGATACCACAGCAGTGTTCAAGGATAGCTTTGGAAAGCTCAAACATATCAAGGGTAAAATAGTGTTAAGTGAAAATGCTACACCCAAGCTTTACTCCTCTGTAATACTGATACATATGACTTTAGCTTATCCCTTTCAAATTGCAGGGTGAATTCGATCATATGATGATTACTGACCCCTATGGGTTCCTGTACCTTAAGCTCTCTAACCAATTCCAGTTCATTGCACAACACCCAATCCAGAATAGCTGATCCCGTAGTGGGGTCAACCAAGAGCTGCCCTGAAAAGTCATGTCATAGGCTTTCTAGAAACTCCCCCTCTTGGGACCCAGGACCAATCTGATTTTCCAAATGTACCTGCATACTGAAATCCCACATGACTATTGTAACATTGCCTTTGGGGCATGCATTTTCTATTTCCCATTGTAATTTGCAGACCACATCATTACTACTGTTTGGGGGTCTGTATATAACTCTCATCAAGGTCTTTTTACCCTTGGCAGTTCCTTATTTCTACCCACATCGATTCAACACCTTCTGACTCTATGTTACCCCTTTCTAATGATTTGATTTCAATTTTTACCAACAGAGCAATGCCACCCACTCTCCCTACCTGCCTGTCCTCTGGATACAGTATGTATCCTTGCATGTTAACTCCCAGCTGTAATCTTCTTTCAGTCACGATTTAGTGATATCCTCAACATCGCACATGCCAATCTGTAACTGTGCTACAAGTTCATCTACCGTATTCTGCATACTGCACACATTCAAATACAACACCTCCAGTCCTGTATCCCCCTTTTACATTGCAGCTCATCCAGTTGACTGCAATTTTGCACTATCAGCCTCTCCTGCCAGCAATCTCATTACACATTGCCTCGGTTTGTAAACCAACTACCTCATCCTCAACACTGTCACTCCAGCTCTCATCCCCTGCCAAATCAGGAGATAATTGATTAGGAGATATCTGAGGAGATAATTGATCAAAGTTACAGGGAAATAGTCACCCCAAAGTTGCAAGAGGCGAGTAGCTGGGTGACTGTCAGGAGAAATGGAAATAGGCAGTTAGAGCAGAGCAGCCCTGTGGCCATTCCCCTCAAAAACAAGTATAACACTTTTGCTACTTTTGTGGGGGATGACCTTCCAGGACCGAGTTACAGGCACTGAGCATGGGTCCATGGTGCAGAAGGGAGAGAGAGAGAAGAAGGGAGTGGTAGTGATAGGGGACTTGATAGCGTTGGGAACAGACAGGAAATTCTGTGGATGTGAATGAGACACCCAGATGGTATGTTGTCTCCCAGGTGCCAGGGTCAGGAATGTCTCAGATCACGTCCACAACATTTTGGAGAGGGAGGGAGAGCAGTCAGATGTCTTGGTACATATTGGTACCAATGACATAGAAAGGAAAAGCAAAGAGGTCCTGAAAAGAAAATTTAGAGAGCTAGGTATATAATAACCATATAACAATTACAGCACGGAAGCAGGCCATCTCGGCCCTTCTAGTCCGTGCCAAAATCTTACTCTCACCTAGTCCCACCGACCTGCACTCAGCCCATAACCTTCCATTCCTTTCCTGTCCATATAGCTGTCCAATTTAACTTTAAATGACAACATCGAACCTGCCTCTACCACTTCTGCTGGAAGTTCGTTCCACACAGCTACCACTCTCTGAGTAAAGAAGTTCCCCCTCATGTTACCCCTAAACTTTTTCCCTTTAACTCTCAACTCGCGTCCTCTTGTTTGAATCTCCCCCACTCTCAGTGGAAAAAGCCTATCCACGTCAACTCTATCTATCCCCCTCATAATTTTAAATACCTCTACCAAGTCCCCCCTCAACCTTCTACGCTCCAAAGAATAAAGACCCAACTTGTTCAACCTTTCTCTGTAACTTAGATGAAACCCAGGCATCATTCTGGTAAATCTCCTCTGTACTCTCTCAATTTTGTTGATATCTTTCCTATAATTCAGTGACCAGAACTGTACACAATACTCCAAATTTGGCCTTACCAATGCCTTGTAAAATTTCAACATTACATCCCAACTCCTATACTCAATGCTCTGATTTATAAAGGCCAACATACCAAAAGCTTTCTTCACCACCCTATCCACATGAGATTCCACCTTCAAGGAACTATGCACCATTATTCCTAGATCCCTCTGTTCTACTGCATTCTTCAATGCCCTACCATTTACCATGTAGAAAGCTGAGAAGCAGGACCTCCTTGCTGCCTATGCCACGTGCCAGTGAGGGTAGAAACAGGATGATTTGGCAGATTAATGTGTGGCTGAGAAGGTGGTGCAGGGGGCAGGGCTTCAGGTTCTTGGATCAAAAGTCATGGGTTGCACCTGAACCCGAGGGGGACCAATATTCTCGCAGGCAGGTTTGTTACAGCTGTTGGGGAGGATTTAAACTAATTTAGCAGCAGGGTGGAAAGCACAGAGTGAAGGCACTCAGGAAAGGACAGATGGTAAAAAAATAAAGATAGTGGGCAGTCAGATTGTCAGGAACGGCAGGCAGGTGATGGGACTTAGCTGTAACCAACAGGCTGAGTATCAAATCATTAGGGATGCAGAATCAGAAAGGATAGCAAATACGATACTCAAAGTGTATCAAAAAGCGCATAGTATAAGAAATAAGGTGGATGATCTTGTTGCAATATTACAGGTTGACAGGCATGATATTGTGGCCATCACTGAATCGTGGCTGAAGGATGGTTGTAGTTGGGAGCTGAATGTCCAAGGTTACACGTTGTATGGGAGAGATAGGAAGGTAGGCAGAGGGGGTGGTGTGGCTCTACTGGTAAAGAATGGCATCAAATCAGTAGAAAGATGTGACATAGGATCGGAAGACGTTGAATCCTTGTGGGTTGAGTTAAGAAACTGCAAGGGTAAAAGGACATTGATGGCAGTTATATACAGGCCTCCCAACAGTGGATGGGAGGTGGACAATGTTATGGAGTCATGGGAGAGTTTAACCTGCAGATCGATTGGGAAAATCAGGTTTGTAATGGATCTCAAGAGAGTGAGTTTGTTGAATGCCTCAGAGATGGCAGAGCAGTTTGTTGTTGAGTCTACTGGGGGATCAGCTATACTGGATTGGACATTATGTAATGAACCGGAGGCGATTAGGGAGCTTAAGGTAAAAGAACCCTTAGGAATCAGTGATCACAATATGATTGAGTTCAACTTGAAATTTGATAGGGAGAAAGTAAAGTCTGATGTAGCAGTATTTCAGTGGAGTAAAGGAAATTACAGTGGTATGAGAGAAGAGTTGGCCAAAGTAAATTAGAAGGAGCTGCCAGCAGAGATGTCAGCAGAGCAACAATGGTGCGTTTCTGGAGAAAATGAGAAAGGTGCAGGACCTGTGTATTCCAAAAATGAAGAAAAATACTACAACCATGACTGACAAGGGAAGTCAAAGCTATTGTAAAAACAAAAGAAAGGGCATACAACAAAGCAAAAATTAGTGGGAAGATAGAGGATTGGGAAGTTTTTGAAAATCTACAGAGAGCAACTAAAAAATCATTAGAAGGGGAAAGATGAAATATGAAAGCTAGCTAGCAAATAATATCAAAGTGGATTGTAACTTTTTTTCAAGTATGTTAAAAATAAAAGAGAAATGAGAGTGGATATAGGACCACTAGAAAATGAGGCAGGAGAAATAATAACGGTGGGGGGGCAGGGAGATGGAGGAGTGTTTTGCGTCAGTCTTCACTGTGGAAGACATTAGCAGTGTGCCTGATGTTATAGTTTGTGAAGGAAGAGAAGTGAGTGCAGTTACTATTACAAGAGAGAGGCGCTCAAAAAGGTACATACGTCACCCAGACTAGATGAACTGCACCCTAGGGTTCTGAAGGAGGTAGCATTTGAGATTGTGGTGGCATTAGAAATGACCTTTCAAAAATCATTGGATTATGACATAGTGCCAGAGGACTGGGAAGTTGCAAATGTCACTCCTCTCTTTAAGAAAGGAGAAAGGCGGCAGAAAGGAAATTATAGACCAGTTAGCCTGACCTCAGTGGTTGGGAAGATGTTAGAGTCAATTGTTAAGGACGAGGTGATGGAGTACTTGGTGACACAGGACAAGATAGGACAAAGTCTGCATGGTTTCCTTAAGGGAAAATCCTGCCTGACAAACCTGTTGGAATTCTGTGAGGAAATTACAGGTAGAATAGATAAAGGGGATGCCGTGGATGTTGTATATTTGGACTTTCAGAAGGCCCTTGACAAGGTGCCACACATGAGGCTGCTTACCAAGTTAAGAGCCTATTACATTACAGGAAAGTTACTAACATAGGCTGATTCATAGGAGGCAGCAAGTGGGAATAAAAGGATCCTTTTCTGGTTGGCTGTCAGTGACTAGTGGTGTTCCGCAGTGGTCAGTGTTGGGACCACTTCTTTTTATGCTGAAAATAAATGATTTAGATGATGGAATAGATGGTTGTTGCCAAGTTTGCAGATGACACGAAGATTGGTGAAGGGGCAGGCAGTATTGAGGAAACAGGTAGGATGTAGAAGGACTTAGACAGTTTTGGAGAATGGGCAAGAAAGTGGCAAATAAAATACAATATTGGAAAATGCATGGTCAGCACTTTGGTAGTAGAAATAAATGTGTGGACTATTTTCTAAACGGGGAGAAAATCCAGGAATCTGAGATGCAAAGGGACTAAAGGTTAACTTGCAGGTTGAGTTGGTGGTGAGGAAGGCAAATGCCACGTTAGCATTCATTTCAAGAGGTCTAGAATACAGAGCAAGGATGTAATGTTGAGACTTTATAAAACACTAGTGAGGTCTCACTTGGAGTATTTGAGCAGTTTTGGGCCCCTTATCTGAGAAAGGATGTGCAGACACTGGAGAGGTTCAAAGGAGGATCATGAAAACAATTCCAGGATACAAAGGCTTGTCATATGAGGAGTGTTTGATGGTTCTGGGCCTCTACTCACTGGAATTTGGAAGAATGAGGGGTGACCACATTGAAACCTATCAAATGTTGAAAACCCTTGATAGAGTGGATGTGGTGAGGATGTTTCCTTTGGTGGGGGAGTCTAAGACAAGAGAACACAGCCTCAGAATAGAGGGGTGTCCTTTTAGAACAGGGATGAGGAGGAATTTCATTAGCCAGAGAGTGGTGAATCAGGCAGCTGTGAAGGCCAAGTCATTGGGTATAATCAAGGCAGAGGTTGATAAATTCTTGATTAGTCAGGGCTTGAAGGGATACAGGGAAAAGGGAGGAGACTGGGACTGAGGGGGAAAATGGATCAATCATGGTGAAATGGCAGAGCAGACTCAATTGTCCAAATGGCTTAATTCTGTTCCTATATCTTAAGGTTTTATCTAGGCATGGTGAAAATGAAAGGGTTGGCTCGAAGCTTTGTCTAGTGGCCTGGGAGAGAACAGCAGATCACCATGCACTGTTCAGGATACCAACACATCCAATGATGCCAAGAGCAGAGCCTCAAAATCCCTAGGAATTACCTACATTGCCCTGGCAGAGGATTTCTGTGGATTTTGCCTGACCATTCATGGGCACAAATTTTTTGGTAGTAGTGGATGTAGCTTCAAAGTGGCCAGAGGTGTTCCAAATAGCCTCCTCTACAGCCTCACACATACTAATGTGTTGAGAAGTCTCTTCTCAAGGACTGGTGTTCCAGAACACAGTCAGTGACAGTGAAGCAGTTTGTGGCAGAACAGTTTCAGTTATTCCTGAAATGACATATTACATCTGCACCGTACCACCCAGCTATGAATGGCATGACACAAAGTTTTGTCCAGAGTCTATAGAACGCATTGTGTGCAATGTCACCAGAACTCACCGCACTAACACTGAATCAGAAGCTCACCAATTTCCTCATTGCATATCACAATGCAGCATACTCTACAACAAATAACTCACCAGCTATGCTGTTCCTGGGTTGTCCCTTGCGTTCACACTTGGATCTGCTCAAACCCAATCTCAGAAGGAGTATGCAGGCCAAACGTCTGAGACAAATTGAAGCCTCCTCAGACAAGAAGGTTCAATATTTCACTCTTGGACAAGCAGTCCTGGTGAGAGACTACAGAGGTGATCAAAAGTGGGTACTCAGAAAGATTAAGGACAGAACTGGACCACTCTCCTACACAGTGGAGATTGCATCTGATATCATCTGGAGACTATACGTCAACCACAACCAGCACAGAGGAGGCCCCACAACTCGAGATTGTTTCACATCCACAAGTCCCCCCTACCAAGCAGAGTGATCCTCTTTCTCAGGAAAGACAGCATGATGAGAGAGCTACGGATTATAGTGAACTCAAGTACAGAGTTAGGTCTAGGATTAACTCAGACTCAAAATAAACAAAACAACACCAACAAAATCCAAAGACAAACACGCGTACAAAAATTGAAACTCCTATAATTGAGGACTGGGTGCTCAGCACAAGGCCTTTAAGTACAGACTTCGATGAAGGAATGTGGTAGGCGATAATTGGCAGTCAGAGTCTTAAAGGGATAGCGGCCGCTAATCGTACTCTGGAGAATTGGAGTGCCGAAACTTGGATGCCTGCCGCTGTTCAGTCAGAATCATGACAACAAGAGTAAGAAATCCTCCACAGTGATTAAATCTTCAGGCCTGGATGGGACAACTTAAAACGTACTATCCTGTGGTTGTCTGTATGTAGTAGTTGCACTATATAATATACAGTGTATACAGTTGAGATGTATTCTCCATTGAGGTGGAGTTTATAGCTAAGCAGGAAGGAGTGATGTGCATTTAATATTTCAGTAATATTGCAAATATATTTTTGATTAAGCATTCCTGTTCATTTAAATAATTCACAACTGTACAGTATGTAAAAATATGTGAATTCCATACATCATGACTCTACCACGTGATACATGTGTATCTCGCTTAAAGTAAAGAACAAACTAAGATTTGCATCCCTAGGCTCCTTGTTTTCCTTTGCATTAGTGTAATGTTTTGTAATTACAAAACATAACACATGCTAACTTCCTTCTGATCCATTCTTCATTCCTTTGCCGTCACATCCATTTCCTTATTATTCTCATTTATTTTCTTTTCCATTTCATTTCCATCCAGTCCTGAAATCTCTCTTCACTTCCCATCCATTTCTCCTTCCTTCGTTCCCATTTTCTGCTCTCCTCTTAATTCCCATCCATCTCTGATGCCCTTCATTCCCAGATTCCTCTTCTGTTTCCCAATCATTCTCAGACATTTTCTTCTTTCATTTCCTCGCATTTTCCCCTGAATAGCATCAATCTCCCTGTCTCTTCATTTCTGGCCGTTCATGCTGATCTGGAGCTCTGAATTCACTCTGGCAGAGCCATCAAGGTGGCCCACTGGCACAGGGGGTCGAGCTGCTGCCTCACAGTGCCAGAATCCTGGAACCAATCCTGACCACAGAGCTGTCTCTGGGGAGTTTGCACCTTCTCCCTGAGACTGGATGGGATTCCTCCATGTGCTGCAGTTTCCTCTCACAAAGACGAAGGTTGCAGGTTAGTTGGTTATTGTCACCCTCCTCTCATGTGTAGATGACTGGTAGAGTCTGGGGACAGTTGATGAGGATGAAGGATGAATTAAATATTGATTAATGTTGGATTAGTGTAGATGTACAGTTGGTGGTCAGCATGGAATCAGGGTGCTGAAGGGCCTGATACTTGCTGTATGTCTCTTTGACAAACTCTCTGATTGCTGGTTGCCCAAGGAAAAGTTATTCTTGGGCAGCCTGTAGTTTTATGAAAAGTTAACTGAACCAAGGACAGTTTTTTCAGCGTTGTGAGAAATTGAGAAATTGACCTGAGGGGAATTCGTGAACTAAGGTGGGAGGGTGTGCAGGAACAGTAAAACTTCAGGCACACAACCCAGAATCTACTGGGGGGCGGGGGGCTATTTGTTTTAAAACTGTCAGAAAGACTTAGTGTTGATCAATTATGGGGGAGTAGAGTGGAGAAATTATGAAAATCCAGAGAATGCGAATTGGATGTAATGAGATGGTATCTGGAATCGGTAATAATGGATTGATCAGTAGTATTCAGGAAGCAGAGAAATTCTGGAGTAATATCCAAAAGGAATAGAGTGGTCCTCTGCATTCACACTTACCAATTTCCATGACCACACTGATGGGAAAACTTGAAGCAGTAAGTGAAGAACAGGAAGATGAAATGGACATCAGCCAGGAATGCGCAGCATGTTACAGTAATTGGCTGCCCCGCTGGGATGATTTAAAGTCACTAGCTAAGTATCAGCCAGTAAGTAATGTAACTGAATCAGTCTATTTACAGGAAGTGGAAGAAGATATCTCCCAGTCTGAATGCTAAATTAATAGTCCCTAAAGAGTTATGCAAGATATATCTAAAAATTAAAGCAAAATGCAGTGGACACTGGAAATCTGAAATACAGAAAAGAAGTGCTGGAAACAATCAGCAGGTGAAGCCACACAAGTGGAGAGGGAAACGGTTAATTTCACGTCAGGGTTTATTCTTCACAAAGAGCAGGCTGTAAATTTCACCTTTGGCCACCTCCCTCAGAATTTAAAAAGCCACTGAATGGGATCAGTGAACAGCCAAATAAAATCCATACAAACTGCAGGGAACTGAGCAGGGGCCATGGCTCCTTTAAGAATAAAGCAAGCAAATGCAACCCTATCTACATTTCCAAAAGGAGCAGGTTCTAATCGATAACCTCTAAAATAGAACAATAAGGAAGCCAGTGAGACCCTGGGAATCAATTTCTCAGACAGAAAGACAATGAAGCCCGCACTTCCACCTTTATGAACGAGACACTGGTTGAAAGAAGGCATTGCATTAATCAACCAGTAGAAACCCCCATCATTTACAGTATATGTGAACGTAAAAGAACAGAAAGCAGAATCTCCACCTCCTGCTACTGCCCTTGGGCTGACTGTGTCTCTCTCTCTGAATCCGGCTCCATCAAAGGAAGTGACACGTGAACCATTGTTTCTCCAGTGCATTCCCAGGGTGTGGGTTCAATATCACCTTGCAAGCCTCAGTGACGGATGGCAAGGCTGCTCGATAAGGAGAGGAGCTTTACTCCTGATCTGACAGACACTGGATCCACCAGGCTACCCCAGAGACGAGGAAGGAGGAAGGAAGGAGGTGAAAGTGGAAGAGAGGCACATACATAGAAATATGATTGATGAGGGACATGGAGTTTGTGCTTCATATTTCCAGCATCAGCAGTTCCTTTTCAACTTTCAACAATACTCACGAAACCAATTGATCTCCAGGAACCACATAACCACAAAACTAATGACAAACTTGGCCCAAACAAAAAATGGGATGCAATTAATATTCCCATTAGGTAATTTTCACAAAACAGACAGTAGTCTCAGGACAACACACATCAAAGTTGCTGGTGAACGCAGCAGGCCAGGCAGCATCTCTAGGAAGAGGTACAGTCGACGTTTCGGGCCGAGACCCTTCATCAGGACTAATTAAAAGAAGAGCTGGTAAGAGATTTGAAAGTGGGAGGGGGAGGGGGAGATCCAAAATGATAGGAGAAGACAGGAGGGGGAGGGACAGAGCCAAGGCTGGACAGTTGATTGGCAAAAGGGATATGAGAGGATCATGGGACAGGAGGCCCAGGGAGAAGGAAAAGGGGGAGGGGGGGAAAACCCAGAGGATGGGCAAGGGTTATAGTGAGAGGGACAGAGGGAGAAAAAGGAGAAGAGAAAAAGAATGTGTGTATATAAATAAATAACGGATGGGGTACAAGGGAGAGGTGGGGCATTAGCGGAAGTTTGAGAAGTCAATGTTCATGCCATCAGGTTGGAGGCTACCCAGACGGAATATAAGGTGTTGTTCCTCCAACCTGAGTGTGGCTTCATCTTTACAGTAGAGGAGGCCGTGGATAGACATGTCAGAATGGGAATGGGACGTGGAATTAAAATGTGTGGCCACTGGAAGATCCTGCTTTCTCTGGCAGACAGAGCGTAGGTGTTCAGCGAAATGGTCTCCCAGTCTGCGTCGGGTCTCGCCAATATATAGAAGGCCACATCGGGAGCACCAGATGCAGTATATCACCCCAGCCAACTCACAGGTGAAGTGTCGCCTCACCTGGAAGGACTGTCTGGGGCCCTGAATGGTGGTAAGGGAGGAAGTGTAAGGGCACGTGTAGCACTTCTTCCGCTTACAAGGGTAAGTGCCAGGAGGGAGATCGGTGGGGAGGGATGGGGGGGCGGGGGGTGAATGGACAAGGGAGTCACGTAGGGAGCGATCCCAGCGGAAGGGGGGGGGAGGGAAAGATGTGCTTAGTGGTGGGATCACATTGGAGGTGGAGGAAGTTACGGAGAATAATATGTTGGACCCGGAGGCTGGTGGGGTGGTAGGTGAGGACCAGGGGAACCCTATTCCTAGTGGGGTGGCGGGAGGATGGAGTGAGAGCAGATGTGCGTGAAATGGGCATTTGAGAGCAGAGTTGATGGTGGAGGAAGGGAAGCCCCTTTCTTTAAAAAAGGAGAACATCTCCCTTGTCCTGGAATGAAAAGCCTCATCCTGAGAGCAGATGCGGCGGAGACGGAGGAATTGCGAGAAGGGGATGGCGTTTTTGCAAGAGACAGGGTGAGAAGAGGAATAGTCCAGATAGCTGTGAGAGTCAGTAGGCTTATAGTAGACATCAGTAGATAAGCTGTCTCCAGAGATAGAGACAGAAAGATATAGAAAGGGGAGGGAGGTGTTGGAAATGGACCAGGTAAACTTGGGGGCAGGGTGAAAGTTGGAGGCAAAGTTAATGAAGTCAACGAACTCAGCATGCGTGCAGGAAGCAGCGCCAATGCAGTCATCGATGTAGCGAAGTAGTCTCAGGAACTAGATAATTCTGACAAACCAAATAATATCTTAAGAATTAGATAACTTTTTGATACCTAGAAAATAATTCAGAAGCTAGTTGATACCAGGATACACCAGGAGCCAATAACATGAGGGGCCAGATAATGCCTTGTGGATCATATAACAGCCACAGGAATTATGTACAATCTTAAATCAAGATTTTACCCCAGAATTAAATCATCATTTTCAGACACAACAATTCCAGTGTAGTCAACCATACAAGTCTGCCTCATTAAATCTCTCAAGATTTATCAAAATTGAGAAGCTGTATCACAGGTCAATCCAGTTATGGCCTATCATATACAGAATTATACCTTTCAGCCATTGTTCTTAACTCATCCTTGGCCAACTTTGTATGACTTCTCTCATCAACAGGACAGACCAGCTTCAGAAAAGATGGATCTGCTATACACGGGTAGGAAAGAGTATTCCAAGGAGGCTAAGGTGTTGATCCCAGACTCAATATTATAGTCTCACAGCGTCAGGTCAAACATGATAAGGAAATGTTCTGCCATTACAATTTGCAGTCCTCCCTCAGCTGAATGAATCACTGTTCCTTCATGTAGAAGACCACTTGGAAGAAGCACTGGGGGTCCTTTTTTTACTGATTCTTTTCTGAAAACGTACCAGGGAAGAACTTTGACCTTTGTCTCATTTCCACATGCTGTCACATCTCCTCTCTGAGGTCTGTTGAACAGACACACTGCCTTCATACCGATGACACCATCTACAATGATGTCAGCTACTGCCAGTTTACCAAATGAGAAAGATTCAGAACTGGTCTAGCAGTTCTAAGTAGGACATCCATGAGAGGTAGTGGGCCGTCTGCCTGGCGATCCTCTCCTTTCCATTCACCAACTCATAATCCATCCACTGCGGGTTTAGTGAATGATATAGGAGGATCAGCAGTCAGAGGGGCCACTGGGTGGGAATGGACGCTCTCGCTGAGGCTCTGTCAGCCGAGGAACTGTCTAGACTACCTGTGTGCAAAAGCCAAGGCTTAACAATCCCCCTGCCCACAGGTCACACTAAACAGGATTTTCTGCAACATCCAGCCCAGAAGAGTGGCGAATAATTAAACAGCTAACAGGAGGAGGAGGATCCATAAACATACCAGTTGGTATGTTTACATGTGCAAAAGGCAAGGCGAAGGCATTGGCATCCATCACCTGGCCCTTAGCAAAACGTCTCTTGCCCCTCCTTGACCCTTTCCATCTGCCGATCACCGACAAACTCTCCTGCTGGTTCCCCTCCCAGCCTCCTTCCTTCCATTCCATGCACCACGTTCCTCTCATATCAGATCGATCATCTTCAGCCTCTTGTTACTTCCACCTATCACCCTATTCCTGCTTTCCATTCCTCCATCTCAGGCTTGGGAGAGCTAAGTTTCTGGTAAGTTTCTTTATTCTCCTTTGTGAGGGCACAGTTAGTGAAGCAAGGATGGCTCCAGGGGCTATGCTTTGTCCTGTGTGTGAGATGTGGGATTTCTGGGAGACCTTCAGCCTCCTGGATAACCACATCTGCACCACGTACACTGAGCTGCGGCTCCTCACGGAACGTGTGAAGGAACTGGGGTTGCAGCTCGATGACCTTGGGCTGAAAAAGTGGTAGATATGGAGCTACAGGAGGGTAGTCACCCCTAGGTTGCAGGAGGTAGATAACTGGGTGACTATCACGAGAAGGAAGGGGAATGGGCAGCCAGTGCAGAGTACCTCTGTGGCCGTTCCCCTCGACAATAAGTACACCACTTTGGATACTGTCAGGGCGTGGAGCAACCTACCGGGGGGAGAGCCGCAGTGACTGGGGCTCTGGCATTGAGTCTGGTGCTGTGGCTCAGAGGAGGAGAGAGGTGAAGGGGACTGCAGCAGTGATAGGAGATTCCATCATCAGAGGAATAGAGGCGAGATTCTGTACAGGCAATAGAGACAGCCGGATGCTACATTACTTCCCAGGTGCCAGGGTTAGGGATGTCTCGGACTGGGTCCACATACTAAAGGGGGTGGGTGAGCAGCCAGAAGTCTTGGAACATACTGGCACCAATGACATAGGTAGGAAAGGTGAGGAGGCCCTGAAGAAAGAGTTTAGGGAGTTAGGTAGAAAGCTGAACGGTCTGGATTACTGCCTGTGCCACATGCCAGTGAGGATAAGGATAGGATGAGTTGGCAGATGAATGCGTGGCTGAGGAACTGGTGCATGGGGGCAGGCATTCAGATTTCTGGATCATTGGGATCTCTTCTGGGGAAGGTACGACCTGTACAAAAAGGGCCGGGTTACAGCTGGACCGAGGGGAACCAATATCCTTGCAGGCTGGTTTCCTAGCGCAGTTCGGGAGGATTTAAACTAATTCGGCAGGTGGATGGGAATCGGAGTGATAGTGCTGAGGATGAGGTAGTTTGTACGGAGACAGTGTGTAGTGAGATTGCTGTCAAGGAGAAACTGGTAAGAGGCTAAAATTGCAGCCAACAGTATGAGTTGCAATGTAAAAGGGGGACAAAATCAAAAAAGCTGATGAATAGAATACAGGACTAAAGGTGTTATATTTAAATGTGTGCAGCATATGGAATAAGGTAGATGAACGTGTAGCACAGTTACAGATTGGCATGTATGACATTTTGAGCATTACTAAATCATGGCTGAAAGAAGATTATAGTTGGGAGCTTAACATCCAAGATACACATTGTATCAAAGGGACAGCCCGGTAGGCAGAGGGGGTGGGGTGGCTCTGATGATAAAAAATTAAATTAAATCATTAGAAAGAGGTGACGTCGGATCAGAAGGTGTTAAGTCATTGTGGGTAGAGCAAAGAAGCTGAAAGGGTAAAAAGACTCTGATGGGAGTTATATACAGGCCTCTGAACAGTAGCAAAGATGTAGTTTTTAAATTACAATGAGAGATGCATGTCAAAAAGGCAATGTTATGATAGTCATGGGTGATTTCTGTATGCAGGTGGATTGGGAAAATCAGGTTGGTGCTGGATCCCAAGGGAGGGAACTTGTAGAATGCCTACGAGATGATTTTTTTAGAGCAGCTCACAGTTGAACCCATTAATCAGATATTCAGGATTGGGTGTTGTGCAATGAACTGGAATTGATTAGAGACCTTCAGGTAAAGAAACCCTTAGGGGCCAGTGATCATAAGATGATAGCATTCACCCTCCAGTTTGAGAGGGAGAAGCTAGACTCATATGTATCAGTATTACAGTGGAGTAAATGGAATTACAGAGGCATGAGAGAAGAGCCGGCCAAAATTGATTGAAAGGGAACACAAGCTGGGATCATGGCAAAGCAGCGATGGCTGGAGATTCTGAGTGCAATTCAGAAGGGACCAGATAGATACATCCAAAAGAAGAAATATTCTAAAGGCAGGATGATGAAGCTGTGGCTGACAAGGATAGTGAAGCACCTTCAATAACTCCAAAAGACTGAAGTAGGGTAAATACTGAAAGGCTTTTATTCACAGTAAAATACGACTTCCATGCTGAGTGTCTGCCCCTGGACTGAGGGAGGAGCAGGGCGAAATCACCTTTATTCAGGGGTCTGTGGGAGGAGCCACAGGGGCAGTCAGCAGAGGGGCGTGTCCAGTTAACCCAGTTACAACATATATATGGATTACCACAGGAAGTCAAAGCCAACATAAAAGCCGAAGAGAGGGAATATAATAGAGCAAAAAATTATCAAGAAGTTAGAGGATTAGAAAGCTTTCAAAAACAAGCACTGGTAGCTCAATATTCTACGGTTTTGTTGCTTTAGACTTGACAGAGCAGGAGGGATTAAAGGAGATGGGGTGGCTTTACTAGTCAGGGGAGATATCACAGCAATGCTCTGGCAGGACAGACTGGAGAACTCAACTAGTGAGATGTTATGAGTGGAACTGAGAAATAAGAAAGGTATGACAACGCTAATGTGGCTATATTATACACCACCTGATAGAGCAAGTGATTTAGAAGAACAAATTTGTAAAGAGATTGCAGACTGTTGCAAAAAACATAAGGTTGTTCTATTAGCTGATTTTAACTTCCACTTATTGGCTGGGAATCCCATACTGTAAAAGGACTCAATGGGATAGAGTTTGTCAAATGTGTTCAGGAATCAAAGTCCCATCAGGAGAGCGTGCAATACTGGATCTGTTGTTAGGGAATGAGACAGGGCAGTTGAGAGAAGTTTGTGTAGGGGTACGCTTTGCATCTAGTGATCACACTGCCATTAGTTTCAAAGTAAATATGCAAAAAGACATGTCTGGTCCATGGGGTGAGATTCTAAATTGGAGAAAGGCCAATTTGATGGTATCAGAAAGAATGTGGCACGTGTGAATTGGGACAGGCTGTTTCCTGGCAAAGGTGTACTTGGTAAGTGGGAGGCCTTCAAAAGTGAAAATTTGAGAGTACGAAGCTTGTATGTGCCTGTCAGAATAAAAGGTAAAGATAACAAGTGCACGGAACCTTGGCTTTCAAGCCATATTGAGGCCCTGGTTAAGGGAAAAAAAGGAGATGCATTGCAGGTGCAGGCAGGTAAGAACAAATGAGGTGCCTATGGTGTATAAGAAATTCAAGAGAACACTTAAGAAAGAAATCAGGAGAGCTAAAAGAAGGCATTAGGTTGCCTTAGCAGACAAGGTGAAGGAGAATCCTAAGGGATTCTACAGATATGTTAAGAGCAAGATGATTGTAAAGGACAAAATTGGTCCTCTGCAAGACCAGAATGGTAATCCACGTGTGGAAACCAAAACAGATGGGTGAGATCTAAAATGCATTAGGGACCAGATGTACAAGTATTTTCATAGACATGGACTGATTAAGGATTGTCAGCATGACTTCATGCATGGTAGGCCGAGTCTAACCAATCTTATAGAGTTTTTTGAGGAAGTTACCATGAAAGTAGATGATGGCAAGGCAGTTGATGTTGTTTACATGGACTTTAGTAAGGCATTTGAAAAGGTCTCGCATGGGAGGCTGGTCATGAAGATTCAGTCGCTCAGTATTCAGGATGAGGTAGTAAATTGGATTAGACATTGGTTTTATGGGAGAAGCCAGCGAGTGGTGGTAGAGAGTTGCCTCTTTGACTGGAGGCCAAAGGGATCGATGCTGGGTCCTTTGTTGTTTGTCATCTATATCATTATCTGGATGATAACGTGATAATCTGGATCAGCAAATTTGTGGATGACACCAATATTGTGTGTGCAGTGGACAGCAAGAAAGGATATTATGGCTTGCAGAGGGAACAGCATCAGGTGGAAAAATGGCAGATGGAATTTAATGCAGGCAAGTGCAGGGTTTTGCATTTTGGTAGATCCAACCAGGGCAGGACTTACAGAGTGAACGGTAGAACAAAGGAATCTGGGAATACAGGTCCATAATTAATTGAAAGTGGTGTCTCAGATAGATAGGGTCATAAAGAATGCTTTGGCACTTTGGCCTTCATAAATCAATGTATTGAGTACAGGAGCTGGGATGTTATTTTGAAGTTGTATAAGACGTTGGGGAGGCCTAATTTTGAGTATTCTGTGCAGTTTTGGTCATCTACGTGCAGGAAGGATGTAAACAAGGTTGAAAGAGTACAAAGAAAATTTACAATGATGTCGTTGGGTCTGGAGGACCTGAGTTATATGGGAAGATTAAATAGGTTAGGACTGTATTCTTTACACTGTAGAAGATTGAGAGGAGATTTGATAGAAATATTTGAAATTATGAGGGGTACAGTGCCTATAAGAAAATATTTACCAACCCCCCCCCCCGGGAAGTTTTCATGTTTTATTGTTTTACAACATTGAATCACAATGGATTTAATTTGGCTTTTTTTTTGACTGATCAACAGAAAAAGACTCTTTTCTGTCAAAGTGAAAACAGATCTCTACAAAGTGATCTAAATTAATTACAAATATAAAACACAAAATAATTGATTGCATAAGTATTCACCCACTTTTAATATGACACATCAAATCATCACTGGTGCAGCCAATTGGTTTTAGAAGTCACATAATTATTTAAATGGAGATCTGTTTTTGGAGACCCGTGTGCAGTCAAGGTGTTTCAATTGACTGTAGTAAAAGTACACCTGTATCTAGAAGGTCCAACTGCCGGTGAGTCAGTATCCTGGCAAAAACTACACCATGAAGACAGAAGGACACTCCAAAGAACACAGTGAAAAGGTTATTGAAAAGCACAAGTCAGGAGATGGATACAAGATAATTTCCAAGTCACTGTGAAAGACCTATTCTGGTTGGTCCTACCAGAATGCAACACCTCGCAATTGTCTGCAATAAATTCCAACTGCTTTTTTGCAGCCCAGATCCAGATAACAGATTTGCTGATCCAGATAACCACGCTATCATCCAGATCGTTGATATCAATGACAAACAACAATGGACCCAGCACCAATCCCTACGGCACTCCACAAGTCACAGGCCTCCTGTCAGAGAGGCAACCATCTACTACCACTCTTTGGCTTCTCCCACAAAGCCAATGTCTAATCCAATTTACTACCTCATCCTGAATGCCAAGTGACTGAACCTTCTTGACCAGCCTCCCATGTGGGACCTTGTCAGATGCCTTGCTAAAGTTCATGTAGACAACATCCACTGTCTTGCCTTCACCAGTTTTCCAGGTAACTTCCTCAAAATACTCTGTAGATTGATTAGACATGACCTACCATGCACAAAGCTATGCTGACTATCCTTAATCAGTCCATGTCTATCCAAATACTTATGCATTCGTTCCCTTAGTGCGCTTTTCAATAACTTTTCCATGCTGATGTCACGATCCCGGCCTATAATATCCTGTTTTTTTTAAACAGCGGAACAACACTGGCTATTGTCCAATCCTCCAGCACCCTGTTGCTAAAGATTATTTAAATATCTCTACTAGGGCACTGGCAATTTCTGCAGGTGCATCCCACAGGAACACCTTGTCAGGCTCTTGGGAATTATCCACCCTAATTTGCTTCAAGACAGTAAACATCTCCTCCTCTGTAATCTGTATAGAGTCCATTAAGGTTGATGCTATTTTGCCTTACTTCTATAGACTCTGTGTCCATCTCCCTGAGCAAATACAGATGCAAAACAATGCATTTGAGATCTCCCCCATCTTTTGCCTCCACACATGGATTACCATTCTGATCTCCCAAAGCACCAATTTTGTCCCTTACAATCCTTTTGCTCTTAACATATCTGTGGAATCCCTTAGGGTTCCCCTACATCTTGTCTGCTAAGGCAACCTCATGCCTTCTTTTAGCCTTCCTGATTTCTTTCTTAAATGTTCTCTTGCATTTCTTGTACTCCATAAGCACTCACCTGCCTATACCTGCTATGCACCTCCTATTTTTCTTAACCAGGACCTCAATACCTCTTGAAAACCAAGGTTTCCTACACTTGTTATCTTGACCTTTTATTCTGACAGGCACATACAAGCTTTGTACTCTCAAAATTTCACTTTTGAAAGCCTTTCATTTACCAAGTACACCTTTGCCAGAAAACAGCCTGTGTCAATCCACACTTGCTGCAACCTTTCTGATACCATCAAAATTGGCCTTTCTCAAACTTAGAATCTCAACCTGCAGACAGACCTATCTCTTGGCATATTTACTTTGCAACTAATGGCATTGTGATCACTGGATACAAAGTGTTCTCCTACACAAACTTCTGTCAGCTGCCCAGTCTCATTCCCTAGTTGCAGATCAAGTATCGCACGCTCTCTCGTTGGGACTTCTATGTACTGATGAAGGAAACTTTCCTGAACACATTTGACAAACTCTATCCCATCAAACCCTTTTCTAGTGTGGGAGTCCCAGTCAATAAGTGGAAAGTTAAAATCACCTACAGAACACCTTATATTTCTTGCAACAGTCAGTGATCTCTCTACAAATATGTTCCTCTAAATCCCTCGGACTGTTGGCTGATAACCCCATTAACACGATCATACCTTTCTTTTTGCTCAGCTTCACCCATAACATCTCACTAGATGAGTTGTCCAATCTGTCCTGACAGGGCACCGCCGTGACATTTTCCTTGACTATTAACACCACCCCTCCTCCTTCAATCCCTCCCGCTCTGTCACATCTAAAATATTGGAGCCCCTGAATATTCAGCTGCCAGTTCTTCCCACTCCCGCAACCATCTCACTAGTGGCTACAATATCATAATTCCAGGTGTTGATCCATGTCCTGAGCTCATCCGCCTTTCTTATGATACTTCTTGCATTAAAATATATGCAGCTCAGGACATTAGTCGCACCATGCTCAACTTTTTGATTCCCAACTTTGTCTAAGGTCTTAACATCTGTCCCGACAACCTCTCCACTATTGTCCTGGCATTCTGGCTCCCATCCCCTCTGTAACTCCAGTTTAAACTCCCAAAACACTGATTGCACATTCCTCTTCGTAGATGCTGCTTGACCTGCTGAGTTCATCTAGCATTTTGTGCGATGTTCCAGATTCCAATATCTGCAGTCTCCTGCATCTTCAGTCTGACGCTGTGAATGAAATGTCCTGTCACTTCCTCCTCCACACGTTGCCAGCTTCACAAAAGACAGCTTTAAGCCAGTTTGATTCACTGTGCCAGGCATCAACAAATAACAGGGTCTACTGAGTCATGCACAGACTGTCTAATGATACAGAGCCAGATAATCCTTGTGAAATACTGGTTTTTAATTGGATGCTGCTTTAGAAAATGACAACACACGCTAGTGCACAGTGAGTGGTAGTTTTCTGAGTTATTCACTGTTGGAAGGAAATGAGGTTTTTAAACCTGATGAGAGAAAATAATTGATTGAAGAAGGTGTTAAAAGTTAAACAATAAGAATATGGCCATATTTTGATTAAGTTATTTTAATATACCTTTCTGGACAAAATCTTCAGAAATGTAAGGGACCATTGCTGGGAGGGGAATTTTTTGTGCTTGTGCCACATAAGGGACATAGAACAGTAGAGCACAGGAACATCAGCTCACAATTTTGCTACCAGACACAACGCCAAATTAAACTAAATCTCTTCTTCCTGCATGTGATCCATATTCCTCCATCCTTGTGTCTGCATAAGAGCTGATTAAATGCCATTATCATATCCCCTTCCAACACTATCCCTGGAAGCCCATTCCAGACACCTACCTCTCTCCGTGTATAAAAAAAATTTCCCCTGCACATCACCTTTAACTTTCTCCTTCTCATCTTAAATGCACGGCTGCTAGTATCTGACATATCTACCCTGGGAAAATTTTTCTGACTGTCTACCTATTAATGCTTCTCATAACTTTGTAAATTTCCAATAGAGAAAGCAACCCAAGTTTGTCCAGCCGCTCCTTAGACCCTCCAATCAGGCAGCATTCTGATAAACTTCAACCTTTCCAAAGCTTGCACATGCTTCCCGTAATGGGGCAGCCAGAATTACACACTAAACTCCCAATTTAGCCTAACTAATGTTTTATACAGCTGCAGCATGAATTCCTTACTCTTGGACTCAATGCCCTGGCCAGTGAAGGCAAGCATGTCATAGACTATCTTTCTATTTCCAGTGAGTTGTGGAATAGAACTCAAAATCCCTCGGTACATCAGTGCTATTAAGGATCCTGCCATTAACTGTTTACTCTCCCCTTACACTTGACCTCCCAAGGTGCCACACCTCATACTTGTCTGGATTAAACATAGAAACATAGAAAATAGGTGCAGGAGTAGGCCGTTTGGCCCTTCGAGCCTGCATCGCCATTCAGTATGATCATGGCTGATCATCCAGCTCAGAACCCTGTACCAGCCTTCTCTCCATACCCCCAATCCCTTTAGCCACAAGGGCCATATCTAACTCCTTCTTAAATATAGCCAATGAACTGGCCTCATCTGTTTAAACTGATTAAACGTCATCTGCCATTTCTCCATCCATGTCTGTAGCTGGTCTATGTATGGCTCCATTGTGGGTTTGCAGACACTAGGTCCCGACTTCCTCAATGGACTTGCAGAGATTCGCAGGATAGCTCTGGCCATCGAGCCTTGATTGGACTTCTGATCAACCTAAAGGCTTTGATATGGACCTCCAATTGTCCTTTGGGCTTCGATCTTCTGTATCATCCAGCACAGACGATGACAAATAAGGACATTGGACGAGTGTCTGAATTCCAGGCCTCAGACTCTGTACTTGCTGATGATTGAACCCCGAAAACTAGGCCTTGAATTCCATTTAAACCACACGCCGCTGGTCTTCGAACATGGAGTGGAGGCTCAGACTTAGAATGCATTCTTACTAGACCACTGATGTACATTGTTATCCAAATCATTTGTATATATCACGAATAAGAAGTCCCGAAACTGATTCCTGTGGAATACCATCCAGCCAGAACAATATCCTTGCACCACTGCCTCTATCTTGTATAGGCAAGCCAAGTTAGGTACATAGTAAATCTCTCTCCATTCTCTCCAGGGAGGTGTTGCATAGTTCAAATATGGACTAAAGCGACTTTTAAATTACCTCAAGTAACACACATAGAAGTTGCTGGTGAACGCAGCAGGCCAGGCAGCATCTCTAGGAAGAGGTACAGTCGACGTTTCAGGCCGAGACCCTTCGTCAGGACCTCAGCAAACATTCCCAAAGCAATGTGGATGTCTTCCTTTGCAACAATATTGTACCTACAACCCCAGTCTCAGATCACTGGTTATTAAACTATACAAAGAAGGCAGACCTTGGTGCTCTGGTTTCAAATCCCAGTCTCAAATTGCAGATGACTAAACTATAAAAAAATGTCTGAGCTTCTTGGTGTGTTGGAAGTAGAATGGTTGGTTTGCTTTAAGTAACGTTGGCTTAGTGCTGGCCGGTGTTGAATGTGAAAGAATTGCAGAGGATCCTGAGAGCATTAAGAGATTACTAGATCTGCACACTGACAACTGTGCTGAAAACAGTCTGTGAGAGAGTGAGTGCAACACAGTTTGCTTCATATCCAAGCGCTGTTCTGTGGGGTTAAAGGCAGCAATCCTGTCAATGGTAAGTAAGTACTAGCTGTCGGTCATAGCTCAGTGCTGTGAGTGAAATGGCAAACAGAGCAAGTGTGAGGAAGGCAAACTTTAATAATTCTATAGCCTGTTTCAAGGAGAATTGGTATCAACATCCTTTTCCCCACAGGTTCTACTGTTTGAAAAGAATTCTGCTGGTGTAAGATGAGGAGAGTAGATCAGCAGACCTGAAAGCTAATGGGTAGCTCTGTGACAGCTCCTCTCATGATCTATGTTGATTAAAACTGACCTCAGTCGGAGAAGCTTTGACAACTATATAAATATGTTGCGGGGACAGACTTCAATTGCAGAAGCAGTGGGCCAGAGAGATGGCTTTCAGTAGAAAACTTAATGGAGCAGACAAATGTGCCTCAATAACGAATTAATGTACAGAAAAGCAAGCATGGCAGGACTGGCTGATGTGCTCTTGATTTTCTGTGCTTAAATTTCACTGATGTCTCAAGGTGAGAAAAAGTCCAGGTATTTCTGCCCGTGATCAATTCCTGTCCAATGCTCCTCCAGTTTAAATCTTGCAGATACCTGGTGTAAAACTGATTCTTCAGAAAAGTAGTTTCTAACTTTCCATTGGTTATAGAATGGCATCTGTGGCAGATCCTGCTTTGCCCTGACATAACAGAAAGTAGGAGCTGGCGAGCACAGAGGGATGAGATAGAGAAAAAAAGAGGGGACATGTTGTGGCAACAACAAGTGTGCTTGAATATACAGTATTGTACCAATGTAACGCAAATTAATTTAGCTTTATACTTTTTATGACTATACCATGCAGGTACAGCAGGCAGTGAAGAAAGCTAATGGCATGTTGGCCTTCATAACAAGGCGAGTTGAGTATAGGAGCAAAGAGGTCCTTCTGCAGCTGTACAGGGCCATGATGAGGCCCCACCTGGAGTATTATGTGCAGTTTTGGTCTCCAAATTTGAGTAAGGACATACTTGCTATTGAGGGAGTGCAGCGCAGGTTCACAAGGTTAATTCCCGGGATGGCGGGACTGTCATATGTTGAAAGATTGGAGCAACTGGGCTTGTATACACTGGAATTTGGAAGGATGAGAGGGTATCTGATTGAAACATATAAGGTTATTAAGGGATTGGACTCGCTAGAGGCAGGAAACACGTTCCCAATGTTGGGGGAGTCCAGAGCCAGAGGCCACAGTTTAAGAATAAAGGGTAGGCCATTTACAACAGAGTTGAGGAAAAACTTTTTCACCAGAGAGTTGTGGATCTGTGGAATGCTCTGCCTCAGAAGGCTGTGGAGGCCAATTCTCTGGATGCTTTCAAGAGAGAGTTAGATGGAGCTGTTAAAGATAGCAGAGTCGGGGGATATGGGGAGAAGGCAGGAACGGGATACTGATTGTGGATGATCAGCCATGATCACAGTGAATGGCGGTGCTGGCACAAAGGGCCGAATGGCCTACTCCTGCACCTATTGTCTGTTGTCTATATCCCCTTTTTCTCTGTCTAATGAGGTCTCATCCCATCTAACCTTGCTTTTCCCCCATACTTTGCAAACTAATTAAGTATTTCAAACATCCTGATGAGATTATAACTCACACACTGGCTTTGTAATATAATGTGTTATTCCATTTTCTGTACGCACTGATCAGCTTTCCCTATTTGCTAATTTGTTCCTCATTTATCCATTGCCTCTTTATGTCACCACACTGACGCCGCGGGTAGTGCAGCTGCCTCACACTGCCAGTGAGAATTTAATTCTAAGCCATGTTTCTGTGACTGCATGGGTTCCCTCTAGATGTCCCAGTTTCCTTCCACAACCCAAAGTTGTGTGGATTGTTAGATTAATTGTCCACCATAAATGAGAATTAAAACTCCAAATACTAGAATTCTGCAATTAAAAAAACATAAAATGCTAGAACTACTCAACAAACCAAGCATCTGTGGAAAGGGAAACAATTAATGTTTTCAGTCATTGACCCTGACAAAAGGTCTTGGACCTGAAACATTAACTGTTTCTCCTTCCTCAGACGCTGCTTGATTGGTTTTTGTTATACCCGTAGTGTAAGTGGCTAGTGGGAAAATCAGGGTGTGTCAATTCACATGTGTAAGAGAATAGGTTGGAGGTAAGTATGTGGGTGAATGGCATTGAAAGGATTGTTTTGAGAGCCAGCAAGGACTGGATAGGCTGAATGGTCTCCTTTTAGGTTAGAAGGAAATATGAAATATATTAAAATTACCTCAGTGGGAACTGTTCATTGATTGAGGCCTTGTGAGATTCAGAGATTAAATAATACCATCATTCCAAATTAACTGATTCCTAAGCTCTGTAACCTGGGCCTTAACACTCAGATCTGCAGCTGGATCTTCAACTTCCTCACAGACAGGACCCAGGCTGTAAAAATAGGGGACAAGCTCTCCTTTACGATCACCCTGAGCACCAGTGCCCCACAAGGCTGTGTACTCAGCCCCCTGCTGTACTCACTGTACACACATGATTGTGTAGCCAAGTTTCCATCAAACTCAATATATAAGTTTGCTGATGACACAACAATTGTAGGCCGTATCTCGGGTAATGATGAGTTTGAGTACTGAGAGGAAATTAAGAACCTGGTGGCATGGTGCAAAGACAATAACCTATCCCTCAACGTCAGCAAGACGAAGGAATTGGTTGTTGACTTCAGAAGGAGTAGTGGACCGCACGATCCAATTTACATCGGTGGTGCGCAAGTGGAACAGGTCAAAAACTTTAAGTTCCTCGGGGTCAATATCACAAATGACCTGACTTGGTCCAACCAAGCAGAGTTCACTGCCAAGAAGGCCCACCAGCACCTTTACTTCCTGAGAAAACTAAAGAAATTTGGTCTGTCCCCTAAAACCCTCACTAATTTTTATAGATGCACCATAGAAAGCATTCTTCTAGGGTGCATCACAACCTGGTATGGAAGTTGTCCTGTCCAAGACTGAAAGAAGCTGCAGAAGATCATGAACACGGCACAGCGCATCACAGAAACTAATCTTCCGTCCGTGGACTCGCTTTACACCGCACGCTGTCGGAGAAGTGCTGCCAGGATAACTAAGGACACGACCCACCCAGCCAAAAGACTTTTTGTCCCTCTTCCCTCCGGGAGAAGGTTCAGGAGCTTGAAGACTCATACGGCCAGATTTGGGACCAGCTTCTTTCCAACTGTGATAAGACTGCTGAACGGATCCTGACCCGGATCTGGGCTGTACCCTCCAAATATCCAGACCTGCCTCTTGGTTTTTTTGCACTACCTTACTTCCCATTTTTCTATTTTCTATTTATGATTTATAATTTAAGATTTTAATATTTACTAATTTTAACTATTTTAAATATTTTTAATATTTAATATTTGTAATCCAGGGAGTGTGAAGCACAGATTCAAATATCACTGTGATGATTGTATGTTCTAGTACTAATTGTTTGGCGACAATAAAGTATAAAGTATGTGAAGCTGCGAATTTGTCCGGTGGATGAACTACAGAGAGATTAGAGCACATCCAGCATTGAGCAGAACTTATGACTGATTTCTGTGTCACTGAATGTTTTGATGTATGTGGTAGATAAATCTGAACCTGACTTTGCCCACAATGGATGTCAAGTAATGGAAAGGAGCCAACTCAGTGGTGGTAAGCAAATTACTAGGGGCAAGCTGAGTTTCAAATGGAACTCATCGTTTATTTCTCCAGATCACTTCCAAAGCACCGTTGTTCATTTACTGAGTAGTGAGTTTGGTCTTCACTGAGGACCCGTTAAACAGTTAGATAAAGGGTTAAGTTGTTTCATTCAGGTTATCAGCTTTAATGACATTGACTGAAGGGTAAGTATTGACCAGTGCAACAGAAGACCACTTTGGAGGAATAAGTAGAAAC